>NC_031770.1:107335540-107616086 GCF_001522545.3 Parus major
TCTTTGTGGGTTTTATTGTATAAAAATTGCCAATTTCAGGAACAGGTTCTTCATCTACCTGAAAGTAAAAATTGACAGGATGGTGCCCTGGCTCTTGTTGGGGTCAGGGATTTTAGCTTTGACTATTGGCATCATTGCCTACGACATCGCTGATAAACCACACTGCAACAACCGCAATTCCACCGAACAAGGAAATTTTGGGAAAGCAAATATCAAAATGGATAAACATTTCTTCCCTTCTTTTTTTCTCAGTGGATTTGGATATGCTGCTTCATTCATGGCAGTCATCTTCTCTGCTGTTTTCCTTCTCTTCTCCCTCTGGACACACAAACGCAAGATGCAGAAAAACTCCATGAAGGATCTCAGCATGGATGCCCACATCAGAGCCATGAAATCTATTCTTTCCTTCTTAGTGATGTACAGCATCAACTTTGTATGTTTGGTCTTAAATATGGTTTATGTCACAAAGAAGAGAAGCCATATGTCATTTCTCATTTTAGTATTTCAGTACACTTTTCCAGGAGTTCATTCCCTTATTCTGATTTTCAGCAATCCCAAATTAGAAATGACACTGCTAAAGATTCTTCCCGTAGAAAGATTTGTGAAGCACAAGGTTTGCATGAGTTAGGAATTGTAATAAAATCTGGAGCCCATTCAAAAATGGTAATATTTTATTATAGAAAACAAGTAGTTTAATCTCTAATGCAATGCTCCAAGCACTGTAGATGATAGAAATGTTCTTATCACTGAGATTAATAATATATATTCAAATACCACTAAGTAAATTAATGTGACTTATATTATGTATCTTCAAGTATAATTTCATTTAGGTAATTCTTTGAGTTTAATTATTGTCAATAACTTATAATTATTATAATCTATTATAATTATGCTAATTTATAATAATTTATTTAGTCTTGGTACAGGGCCTGGATGCAAAAGGACAATAACAATACTGCCAACCTGCCTCAAATGCTCTGGCATTTTCTGATTGAAACAACTGAAATTAACTGCAGGTTTTATGTCTATCTTGGTATTCCTTTCTTTCTGCTGTGGCCCTGTGCTCTGTGATATCTTATGGGCTGTATCAGTGTCTGGCAGTGGCTGGTAGCTGTGTGTGAACACGCTGAGCCCTGGCACCCCCCAGAGGTGTCACTGATGCACAAAGAGCGAGGCAGGAACGGCCCCAGGGAGCTCAGGGGCTGCAGAGCCCCCTTCCCTCTCCAGCCCTGTGTGTCCTCTCTGCCTGCAAGGACAGCATTCCCTGCTCTGTGTCACTGCTCTCCTGGCCTGCTCTGACCTGCTGATGACATTGCCTTTTCCCACTGCACTCTGGCTCAGTGAAACACCCAGGTTTGGTTCTGGAGCAGGGGAACAGATGAAATGGGAGTGGAGGAGACAACTCACTATGAACTGACTGCACCTCTATTTTCCTTCCCCCTGTGTGGCTGCTGGGGAGGAGGTGGAGGAGCTGAGGATGAAGGAGTGAGTTTGACCCTGAGATGAAAGGGTGGTGGAGGCATCAGGTTCTGGTTTGTGTTTGTTTCTCTTTGTACTACTGTACTTTCAATAGGTAAATAAATTAAATCAATTTTCTGCATGTCAAGTCTGTTTTGTCTGCGACAGTAACTGCTGAGTGATTTCACCATCTTTTATCTCAATCCATCAGCTTCTTCATTCTATTTCCTACTACCTGTTTATGGGTGACAGTGAAGGAGCAGCTGGGTGGGGGACTGTCTGCTTCCTAAGCTCAACCCTTCACACCAGGTGAAACATGCAGATCAGAGCAAACCTGAACTGGTCACTTCTGTCACCAGCTCAGGTGATTAAGCATCTCTTCTGGACACCAATCCCCAGTGAAAGGTCTTGACAGGAACAACCACACCTCCCTTCTTCCCCTGCTGCTGCTCATGTACTTTATCCTTTAATATAAGGATAGGGTTGACAATCCCAACCACTTTCACAAAAAAGCCCCAGAAGATCCATCTTATTCCTTATATCCAGTGCGACATCATCCCTCACAACCTCACATGCCACAAGACTCTGCAGGAAAATTCAGCACCTTGCATGTGCTACCACACAAAACACCACAGCCCCAGCAAACCACACTGGTGTCCCTCCTTCCATCCCCATGAAACCGCTGAGAATGTGACACCCAGCTCAGAATCCCTGTCCTGTGCACCAACCCCACTCAGCTGGCACTGGAGGGGACAGGGTGTTCATCAGCACAGCCACCCTGCACAGCCCATGGGGACAGCATCTGCCCGGCCTGGAGAAGCTGTCAGAAGTCAATGAGAGCAGCTGCCCAGTGCTGGCACGTATGGAAAACTGCCCTGGGTCACATTCCAAATTTTTTGACTGAGAAGTGAAAGTGTTAAAGATGCTTTTGCTGTGGAAAGTGTTGATGAGCAGAAGCAGAGCTGGGGACCAGCTGCACAGCATTCCTATTTGCAGAGATATAAAAATGGCTGGGGGCAATGCTAACAAAAGGCAGTTCTCCAATACCCTTGGCAGTCACTGCTGTCTGAAAGCAGCAAGAAGGGAGCACATTTACCCTTTTGCTGGGCCAGGAATGGAAGATTCAGGCTGTTGGTCCCATGTATCCAGTGAAAACTCAACAGTAACATCTCAGTTTCATCCAGGAGAAGCAACTACGTCCCACTTCCAAGAAAAGAGACAGGCATTACCAGAGTAATGAGCAAGTCCATGTAGAGCCTCCTGGTTGACTCAGTGACAAGCAAAGAAGCAAAGGCCACACACCTCAGCAGAGCAAGCAGAACCATGGTCCAAGATCCTATTGTGAATCAGGTAGGATCAAGACTACTTTTTTTCCCTGACAATATGGTTAACTGCTGCCATCACAGTAATTTTAAACATCGCAGTGATATAGAGTATTGGTATATTTAAACATATTCTTCAGTTGTTTTTATTTTTGAGATCAGATACATAGAGAAGCTGAAGCAATCCTAGTTCTTAAGGAGATTGTTTACAGTATATCCCTAAGGATGCACTCTTGTAGCCAACTACTTCCTCCATTCACCCAAATAAGACCCTGCAGAACCACCTGAGGTCTGCCAGTGCCTTTGCTCTGCATTGCAAGGACTTGGAGGCACCAAACAGGCAGGGCACACTACCGCTTCCCCTTTTTTTCCCCATTTTTCTTTTGAATAGAGGCCGTGCGCTTCTCCCAAAAACATGGTGGATTTTTCTTAAGCTCTTCTTTCTTGAGTTCCCAGTCTTCATCTCTCTGGTCTAAAGGGATTTTTCTCAGCGCCGCTTTCCTGCGGTAGTTCCTGCTCTCCACCTCTGCTCTGGGAGAGAAACCAAGAGTGAACACAGCAGACGCTTATCTCTGGTCCCAGGGTCCCATCCACAGGGTCAGGAGCTGTGTCTCAGTCTGGTCAAAACCCTGCTGCCACCAGCACTTGAGAAAACACTGCAGTGTGTCCAGCACGGTGCAGCCCCAACCTCCCTTCTCAGTGACCCCCCTGGGCCCCAGCACGGCCTGGATCCAGAGATAGACATTCCAAGTGTAAATCTTGCCCAAGAGAAGGCAAACCCTTTCCTCCTCCTGCAGGGCTCTGATTTTGTAGGCACTCAGGATTCAGGAACCTCTGTCAGAAACACCATCCAATATCAGGAAAAATCCTTTTTATCTGTAATAGAGCATTTCTGTCATGAGTGCAATGCAGTTCTAGCTGAGAGCACAGAGCAAATCCAGAAGCCCCACACTGATGGATCTCATCACATGGGCTTTCTATATCACAGAATCACAGAATAGTTTGGGTTGGAAGTGACCTTTAGACATTATCTTATTCCATACCTCCCTGCAATAGACAGGGACACCTTCCCCTAGAACAGGTTGCTCAAAGCCCCACCCAGCTTGTCCTTAAACACTTCCAGGGATGGGGCAGCCACAGCTTCTCTGGGCAACCTGCGCCAGGGCCCCACCACCCTCACAGTCAAGAATTTATTCCTAATATAGCTAATCCTTCCTACCTAGGCCATTCCCCCTTCTCCATACCCTTGTCCAAAGTCCCTCTCCAGCTGTCTTGTAGGCTCTCTTCAGCTACTGAAAGGTGCTCTAAGGTCTCCACAGAGCCTGTGTTTGAGAGTGATGGTTGATGCCCCATAGCTGTTGGTGTTTAAGAGGCATTTGGAAAATGCCCTTCATAAGATGCTTTAACTTCTGGTCAGTCCTGAAGTGGTCAGGCCATAGGACTAGCATAGCTCCCTTCTAACTGAACTACCCTATTGTTTTCTATTAAGTATCTGCTCCCAAGGGCAAGAAATCTCTTTCTATGGACTTTAAATATAAACATATTTGTTTATTTATTTACACATGAGTATGTATCTGCCCTGGTCTTAGATAGCAGACCCTTTGGTACAGTTTCAACAGCTGTCACTTTGGAGAGAAACTGGCAGGAGACATGAGTTGAGGGTCTCTGTGCCATTCTTGGCAGCTCTTATAGCATCCAGAGTAAAGCCCTTCTCATGCAAACCAAATCTGATGCAAAATATGCATTTGCTATTCAGAAGCAGCTGTTTTGAAAGCAGCTGTTTCCTAAATTTTGCATGTTCATGCAAACCTCAGTGAGTGGTACTGATACTTGGCAGTGGAATTTTCCTAATATTTGCATGTTAATAATATTTCCGTGTAAATACATGTAATATTTCCATGTGAATACAGTCCTCCACACACTTCAGTGGCCCAGCCCAGGCAGGCAGGTAGTTTATGCAGCTGGAAACACCTGGGGACTGACAAACAATATGCAAGGGTCATAGTGGTGCTAGAGGGGGCTGAATTTGGACTCAGGAAAGATTTGCTTATAGACCTGTGTAGATATGCACATCAGCCCTGCATTTGGTGCAGACCATCAGATGGTTTTAAAAGTTGCCTTTTTCTCTTTTTTTGCATGACAGGCAAATATCCAGAACATACAGGGCTGCTGTGTAACAAAATGCTCCTCATATTTATGTCCCACACACTGCTGAGTAGAGGGCACTGCACTGTGCAGCATTTTGTGCAAGCATGCTCTTAACTCTCTGTCTGCAGCACAAACGGTACTGCCCTGTTCCCTTTGGCTTTGCCTGAACCTGGACATCACCTCTGGGAACTTCTGCACATCTGAAGGAGCAGACAGTAATCAAAATTACACTACAAGTGACAACCATTCCTCCTAGTTTACTCCAAGTTTGCTGATGTGAGGCAGTGAGGCCAGTGTTTGAGGGTGAAAGTATCCACTGTGGTCATAAATTATCGTGGCTGGGCATAAAAATATTCCTGAGTCTCAGTGATAAGCTCTTGGCTGCCCACAGGCTGGGTTATGGCTGTGAGGTGATTGTGCAGGCTTTGTGTGTCTTATAAAATGTTCTAGACTGGGCATTTGAAGCATCTTCCTAGTCATTAGATCTCCCAGCCACACTGAGCCATGCAACTGTGGGGTGACTCAGGCCAGCCTGTGGTTCTGAAAGACAAGTTTTCCACCCTAAATCAATCATTCACCTCAGAAAGCCCTTTATCAACTGACCTGAGTCACCACTGGCTGTTGCTAAGGTGTCTCAGACCAGCCTGTCAATCATTCTCCCAGGCACCTCTGCCTACCACAGGCATTGCCCTTTGGCATCACCCAGGCAATTCCCCTACCCCTGCTGTCAGCTCACTCCCATGGCTCTGGAGCACATCCAAGGCACAGCAAATGCTACAGACTTGGCAGAAATTACCGATGAGATTAGTGCAAAAACAACAGCATTGAATAGGCAAGGAATTGCTGTAAGTTATTCATCCAGGGGCAGAAGTCTGCAGACTTTCACCCTCTAGGTTAGACAATACTTACCTGTTCTGGTATAGAATCTAAGTATACCAAGAGTTGATAACAGTATAAAGAGAATCTCCACTGGAAGACAGTGCCCCATTCTCAAAGATCTGGCACACCTGAGCCTTACTACCTAGACACTGGCTAGGTAGTAAAAAAATCTAATTTGCAAAGCTTCATTATCATCTGCTGTTTGCCTAAATGCCTTTAAACTGAAGGTCTGAGGGTAAGAAGGGCTGACACATCTGTGTGGAAGGAAAGTGGTGAGTAGTGAGGGATTACAGCATGTCAGATCCAAACCCAGGACTTTCTAAGGTGGTCTGGATGCCCCATTCTGGCAGTGTTCAGCTCCATCACATTGAATGGGGCTTTGAGCAACCTGGTCTAGTGGAAGGGGTCCCTGTCCATGGCAGGGGGCTGGAATGAGATGAGCTTTAAGGTCCCTTCCAACCATTCTATAATACTGTGTTGGGTGAGCAGGTAAAATGCAAAGCTACCATAATAACTCTGGTCTTGGAAACCAGAGCTTGTGGCTGCCCTGTTAAGTTTCTGGGTTCTGTACAGGGGGATTTTGTGCAGTTTGGTTGTCTTTTCCTATGGAAGGACTCTGATGCTGTGTGAAGATAAAAGGTGGGCATGGGGCATTTCAGCAGGAACCAATAAGCTGTAGGAGTACAGCAGAAGGACAGCAGTACCTACAGAAGGGTTTATATGGATCAATGAAAAGTGGCATTTGTAAGGCACTGGCCACCTCAGACATTTGGCCAGTCACTGTGCCTGATTTTGAACTTTCAGCTTGTGTGCTGCACTGGCAAGCTGGAGATTTTGAGTTGAATAAATGTCTATTAAAAAAAATATGGGATGTACATGGTACTAAAGCAGTCTTGAGAATGTGGAAGTGTGTCCTGGGGTACAAGTTGTGCCAGTAAATGATGATGGTGAGACTGTAGTCACAGAAAAACACAGAGAGAAAACACTTTTGGGAGCTCTCAGCACTCCAGGGTCTGGCACATGCAGGTTTCACAGGCAGTGTATTTAAATTCCAAATTGTGTTGAGACTGTGGCTTACACTGAACTAGGTGGATGGCCTCTGGTGATATGTCCCACTCCTTTAGAGAGATACAGGATGGGACACAGCTCAAACCTCTGCAATAAAGCATCCTGATCCTGGGAAACACCTTTGCAAGGATGAAAATACCCATGAGCCGAGCCAACAGCTGAAAAACAGGAATGGCAATTTGGAACCATTAAAAAGCATATTTTTTACAACATGTGCTGCCACAGTGCTAACTGTAAGCAATGAAGACAACATGGATGTTCCCAAAATTTGGAAGTAATATATGGCCATCTTATTAAGTGGTTTAATTTTCAATGAATATGTAAAAAATAGGATGGCTTTTTTTTCTTTACTATAAGAAAAGCCAAATGATACACATATCAATATATATACACACATACACAACTGCTGAGGGATGCTCCTAAACAACTCCACCCATGTATTTGCTATTCACTACTGTAAGGGGTTAACACTTGTCAGCTGCTGCTGTCATTTCTGTTGCTTAATAACGGCTCTGCAACATCCTTACAAAAACAATGATGTCATGAAGTGGTAACGATTTTGAAAACATACCAATGGAAACCGCAGGAGGCAGGGGAATAAAAGAATGAGTTCTCACGGCTTCCCCGTGACAGGCCCGTGTTTGCTCATCCACTACAGCTTGTGTGTCAGGGCTTTAGCAGGCTTTGGGTGGGAAGATAGGTAACTCACTGTGTTTGCTCTGGTCCCCTGAGGAGCGGTAAGGTTAATTTTCACTGCAGACACAGCAGGACCTGCCACCACTACTCACCTTTCCAAGAATTTGGAGCACTCCCGGTGTCCGTAGATCTCCGCGAACCTCCGGGGAGTGTCTCCGAAGAGGTCGGCGGCATCCATAGCAGCGTGCAGGGAGTGCAGGGTGCGGAGCACCCGCAGCTTCCCCGCCTCGGCAGCGAAGTGAGCCGCGGTCCAGCCCACATCGCTC
Organism: Parus major; assembly: GCF_001522545.3. Lineage (NCBI taxonomy): Eukaryota > Metazoa > Chordata > Aves > Passeriformes > Paridae > Parus > Parus major. The sequence continues at coordinate 107,343,378 of NC_031770.1, forward strand.
CGCAGGCAGTGCCGGGCACCGTGATCCACCAGGAGCCTGACCAGGTCCGAGCGCCCTGGCGCAGCAAAACCAGGAGAGAAGATGCTTTAGAATCTATACCTTCAGGACGCAGAAGGCGGTCACACACAGCTGGTCATAATTCCCTCAGACACGGATTGCACCCACCTGACTATTTGGTTTTTCATATAAATGATACTGAATAGGAAATGCTGATTATTTTCTCCCAAAGCAGACTCTTTCCTGAAGAAATTTACAACAAAAACAACAGCCAAATTGTAAGGCTTTCTAATTTCTGAACAGCACATCTCAATTAGTCATTGACCAATTGGATATTTCATTGCTTCATTTTGGTTTTTAGTTCAATTGCAAAATAAAATTTAAACACTGACAACAGGAAAAGAACAGCTTTACTAAAACAAAGTTTTTTATGGATAGCAAGTAGAGAAACTACTTATTTTTCATTCACCTTCACATTGTTATAACTAGTGGAATTGCTTAAAGGAGCAAAAAAATTATTTCTACACCACTTCACACTGCCTTGACTGAGCTAGACTATTCCAAATCACATCTAGGCTCTGTCAACTTCTCACCATCATTTCTGTTAAGTAGCTCAGTCCCCTTTGCTGATATATAAATGCCTAATAATCCATCAGGACAAAAGAAAAACATGGTCGTAAGTGTAAAACAGGAAATCACACACCTGATTTCTGAGCAAAGACCGATGCAATTACATTAGATCCCAACAAACAGTGTAGCACAGAGGAGTAGAGTTCCAGTTTCCCATTTTATACTATGTACAATTATATATTATACATTGTTGTATCATCTTTTTTTTTTTTGGCTGCAAAGGGATATTTGACTTTACCAGACACTTCTGAAGGTCCCAAATGGGAGCTGCAAACAGCTCTGGTCGTGCATTGTTCATTCAAGCAGGTGGGATATAAAGGGAGAGCAATGTAAAACACAGTTATTATTTTGTTCTATTTGCTTTGATAAATACCTGGTGTAAATAGAGTGGATTTAATTTCCTGCTCTTTCCCACAGATTTATTTAAGAGAAATAAACTCAAGGAGTCATCTCTTAGAAAAGTAATGGGAGGAAAAAGCAGCCATTCCCTACATGTTAATTGCAAATTATTGTGTGGTGGAAGAAAAAAAGCTAAAAATCACTTCACCAGCAGTCCCATAAACTATTCTGTAGGCAAAATTCCCATTTAAATGGATATTTAACCTTTTTTTGCTCATTAGGGACAAAATTACCAGATACAGGCTGAGATTTTGCCAGCCTAGACATAATTACAGGTGATCAGCATCACCTTTTATGATGTCCATTCACAGGTAACAGAGCTGGGGGTGCCCTTACCTTTGGCAGCAGCCCAGTGCAGGGGGGTCCTGTCATGCCAGTCAGCATCCTTATGGTTTGGGTCACAGCGCCCTGCCTCCAAAATCTTTTTCACCAGGTCATAGTCACCCACAGCCACAGCTTCATGGAGCTCTGTCATGTTGCACTCTGCAGGAAGGTGCAGCTGTAATAGGTCAAGCAGCACCTGGATTAAAAATGAGTCAGGCACTGTGAGAAACCAAGATTTGTCAAAAAAACCCCCAACAAAACAATAAACAAAACAAAACCCAAAACAAACAAACAAACAAACAAAACACAAAAAAACCCAAACCAAAATACTGAGGCGGGGGGCGAAATTATCTTCCAGTGATCACAGACTGATGGTGACTTTTGGCCTATAGACACAGAAATCTGCAGGAAAGTGCAGTCCTTTGTTTAAAGGTATCGTAGTTAAAGCCACATTGAACATTTGCCATGGGTTTGTTGTGCTCACTAACCATGGGAACTGGCTCCTCCCTTGACAGTGCTGCAGGTCTCTTACTGGTAGCATTTTATTGCCATGACAAAAATATCTCTGCAAGCATCCTCTGATGTTCTTTGGTGAAAATTCTAAAAAGGGATAATAATAATTAAGCTTATAAAAAAAAAAAAAAAAAAGAGATGGTAGGGCAAGGAGGAATGGTCTTAAACGAAGATTCATAGCGTGTTTCATACCTGGGTGGTTTGACTGTGTAGGTAAGATCCAAAAGAAAGACCCATACTTGTCTTATACTGAGTTTGACTCCTGCACATCTGGGAAAATCTGGACATATTAAAAAGAAAATTAAATTCTGGAGCTCCTAGTGGGCCAAAGAAGTATCATGGGATTTGGTGTCTGTTACTGTAACCACCACCTGTGTGCTGCTTCCTTCTCCTCATTTTCTCTCATTGACCTTGAATAACCTGTTCTTTTAGATTAAAAAGAGATCTTCTCACTTGTTCTGCAACACCTTTCAACAGCATCAAATCTATCCTGAAAATGTCAAACTTTAATGCATCCAGCCCATCACTGAAATGAGGGGTGGACAAAGGCACAGGAAAAAAGAGATCTTGGACCTTTTCATATAACTTTCTTATTCTTTTTCAGCTTCAGCGCATACCCACACACATACACCCAAAGAGAAAGGAAGCTGCTGATCCCAAGGCAGGAGTTCAGCAGCTCTCCAAGGGCACAGTCCATAGGGGCAACTTCATAAGCAATTTAAGCCAAGACAAATTCTACCTCCCCTCCTTCTCTGCTGCCTCTCTTTGCTAGCCTTGACACACATACGGGCATTTCACAGCTGTTGATATCTCACAAAATTAATCTTTTATTACTGATGCTGTTTTCCAGGTGAATTCCCTGAACTCAGCGTTACTGAGGGGGCAAACACCAGGGCTAAAAGGGGGCTGAGCGCAGATCTGCCTCACAAGTAAAGATGTGTGCTAAATCCACCTTCAGCCACCCCAGATGTTGTACCCGAAAGTGGAATCCGTCTCCCTAGACTGCGGTTATCCCCTTCTCATAAGCACAGAGGAAAAGATTTGTATTTTTACAGCACAACCTTGAGCCAAAGCGCCGTCCTCCGCTGCTCGCCCGGCCACAGGCATTGCAGCCCCTGCACGGGGTGTTGCAACCCATCCGGGGGAGTTTTCTCCTGGGGTTCCTGCCTCTTGAGCCAGCCGCAGCCGGGAGATCCATTACTCACACACGAGGAGCCCACACATGACCCTGTCCCTGCCATACCGGGGCACGGCCCAGCACCTCGGCGGCCGCGGGCTCCGCTGGGACGCGCAGGCTTTGTTGGCCATGGCTCCATGCCAGAAACTCGCTTTCCAGGCCCAGGGACGATTTCTCCCAGAAAGATTGTCTCAGCTGGAAACTAAGGCAAAGTTTGGTCCCTCCCCTTCGGGGAGAGCCCGGCAGTCGCTGTGCCTGCGACAGAGGCGGCCTCCTGTGGGAGCAGCCGCTGCTCGCCCGGCTCCGGAGGGCCGCGGGTGGCCAGAGGGGACCTCCTGCTGCTCTGGACAGCGGGACGGGAGCAGAGGGCAGCCAGGACACCGCACAACAGGTACGTGAAGCCCTGCAAAAGGCAAAAGAAGGGTCCGGGCGGAGCACGGGCAGGAGCAATGGTGACGTGAGGGGGATTTTAAGGAGCTGAGAGGTTTCTGCGCAGCACCTCACGCGGCTTCGCTGCTCCCACTCGCTGCTCGAGCCCTCGAGGGATCGCGCTCCTCGGCTTGCTTGCTTCCCCTTATCCGGCCTCAAATCCCCGTGCGTCCTGCGGAAGGGTGGGATTCACTCCGGATAAACTGAGGGGGGTAACAGGAGACATGTCCCTTCGCCGTACGTGTGTAGACAGCATTCAGGAAAATATACCCCACCTCCCGACACGGCTGTGTCCAGCCTGGGGATGGGAAACAGCAGTCCCGGGCTGCAGCACGGAAAGCTCCGACTAGATGGAAGGGGAAAATACGATTCACAGCGAGGGTGATTAAACTCTGCTTCAGGTGTCCAGCACTGAGACATGCAGGCTTGAGGCAGCCCCATGTGTGCCCTGCTTTGAGCAGGTGTTTGGACTAGGTGACTTTCAGCGGTCCTTCCCCACCTAAATTCTTCTGGAAGGCTGAGAGGGACAAAGAGGAGGAGGTTTGAGTGCTCTGCCAGCACGACATTCACCTCCTCCAAACCCAGCATCCCAAAACATGCACAGGACCCTGTGTCCCCGCTGCTGCTGGAGTTGGTGGGGAGAGAAGGTGGTTTTACGATGTGGCTTCCCTGGTGTGTTTTAAGCCCAAGCTCAGGTACAAGGGACAAGTCGAGGACTGCCATGTCAGCCACACGGACCCAGGGACAGACTGCCTGTACTTTATCCTGTGACACAACAATCCCAACCTCTCCAGGTGGTGGCTCCTCTGGGTAGGGATCGGGGCTGGTGGTGCTGTCTGGGCTTGTACTCACCAACTCCACTGACGTGTTCATCACAGCAGCCCAGGAACTGTGGTGACTTACTGCTGGGGACACATGGGATCAAACTGTGGTGACACCCTGCTGGGGACACATGGGATCAAACTGTGGTGACACCCTGCTGGGGACACATGGGATCAAACTGTGGTGACACCCTGCTGGGGACACATGGGATCAAACTGTGGTGACACCCTGCTGGGGACACATGGGAGCCCCCAACAGCAGCTCCAGGAGGAAGGGGACACGCTCAGATCTCCATCTGTCATAAATGGGTGGCCTCCCCTTTCTCTGCCTGCTGGGAGCAAAAGACTTCACCTCTTCAAAATCAGCTGATATGTGGGAGGAAGGGGCTGTTGTGCTTTGCAGAGAAGTGAGAGGGGATAGCTCCCCGCAGGCAGGTTTCCCACTACAAAGTCCTGTTGCAGGCCCAAACCAGCAAGCAGTGGGTCAGAAAAGATGCATCACTGCCTAAAATGGTGTATTTAAAATCAGGGACAAGAGCTGGGGCTCTCAGGTAAACACTGACAATAACTCTTAGGATAATAATCCCTCAGACCCAGTGAATACTGAAATGTTTTGGCTTCTGGGGTAGGGACTAAGGTGAGCCCATGCCCTGGTGATGAGAAATGGCTCTTTGGTTCAATCTGCAGGGTCAGATCTGTCAGGGGATGTATTTAAAACATTATTCAGAGTTCAAAAAGGGGGTGGGCAGGGACACTTCAATCTGCTATGGGGTTTCTTACTGGGGAGTGCTGCAGAGATGAGCATGGGGAAGTGCCCTTCAGCAAGGCTAGGAGGCCCTGGCCTAGTCCAGGATGTAGGACCATCACCCAAAAACTTGGGAATTGCCCAATTCCACCTTTGCTTCTCTCAGCCTCCCTTTCCCATCTTGAGAAGGGGGATGTACCCCCCTGTCAGTTATTGACTGAGGTCAGCACTGAACCACACCAAGATGTTGAATGGAATCAGCCTTTAAAGCATGCACCATGCTTGTTTACTTGGGAAAGAAATGGAGCTTAGAACAGTGAAAAAACACACATTTGCATTTCAGTGACAGCCTCAGCCTTTTACACACTGCAGCACAAAAGGCATCAGTGTGAAGGACTTTCTTTCAGCTCCCCCACATTCCTCAGCCTCAGCTTCTCTGCTTTGGCAGTCTTCAAACAAAGGGAAAGTCAAGGTCAGGAGAAAAAAAAAAAAAAAAGAAAAAATAGAAAGGAAAAAAGAGAAACACCTCCCCCACCCCCCCCCATAAACCTAAAAACAGGCTCTGGTAAAACCTCCTTTCCTGCTGGCCACTGTCCAAGTAAGACCTCCTGCTTGGAAACTGCTCCCTGTTTACCAATGTCTTTTGCACTTCCCAGACCCCGCTGCAACCCTGTTCTCCCTTTCTGGAGAAGCTGGTACCCCTGCACCCCCCATCTCCTGGGACAGGCAGATATGGAGGTGGCAGTGATCAAGTTTTGTCAGTCATGGAGAGAGTTTTCCCCATCACTAGCACCATCATCCCCTGTCCTGCAGCAGCAGCTTCCCACAAGACTCATGGAGGTGTTGGGGAATCTGAGGAATGTCAAGCCTCCTTCAGAAGGTACAGGGAAGAAGCACAGTGACACCCAGGAGCCCATCCTGTTAACCTCACATGCATAAATTCTCCTGCTGCAAGTCCCCAGAGCACTGCAGGGGAGTTTGAACGACCTGGCCCAAAAAAGGGCAATGTTGGATCGTATCCTCATGCCAGTTCACACGGGCCCATGGAAGCTGTGCCAATTTATACTGACATTGTATCAGCCTTAGAATTTAACAAAAGCCTCCATGTTTATCCTAGTGTTGGGAAAGGCTGTCCCAGCAACTTCCTGCGCCTTTTCAATCCCCGGCTCTGTAATTGCTGCGGGAACCACCCAGCAAGGGCCACAGCATGTCAGCTCTGGAAAACAAAACCAAACCCAGGAACTAAAGACAAAACCACCATGGAACATGAGGGAGCCATCATTTCCCTGGTTGTAATCACCAGCAGGAATGTGGCTATGCTGCTGGAACTTATATTTTATCTGTCGTGCTTGAAGCAGACCCAGCTCTGGTCAGGGGTGTGCCAGGGCTCCAGCTGCTAAAAACTGAGGAGCAGGATACTCATCTCAGGTCTCAGTTACTGTACAACCAGCACACTTAAGAAATTCCAGACTTAAACACACAGCCCCATTTCTCAGAGAACATAAGAATTTGATTTCCAGTGGAGGAGAGCAGGGGTGATGGGTGCTGTTATACCATATATTTATAGGGAAATCAATTCTCACTGCTCAACTTAATAGCCTACAGGGTCATTTCTCTTCTGCTACAGATGCTGAAGGTGCACAGATGAATGATAAAAAGTTGGTTTACTACAAAAGGAATGGGCTGATGATGTAAATTGCAAAGGTTGACAGGCTGGAGGTTTGATATTTCCTTTTCTTCGGTTCCTGCATGGGCTGGACACACTGGGCAAAGCAGGAGTTCAGCATCTCAGTAATAAAATGGCCTGCACAGTCACTGTGCTGTTACTTAAATTCCCCCAAAAGAGTAAAGCACAGCAAAAGCACTGTTTTTACCTGCACCTGAATAAGGCACCTTCTAAATTTTGTAAGAAATAATGGCATTGTTCTAGAGGGAAGCTGAGAAGGTGTTTAAAAGTCAGGCTTTAGGTGTAAAGCTTATTTCAATTGGCATTTCTTACCATCAGCAAGGTGCCCACTCTTAAGAGAAAGGTTAAGATGTTGCTGAGGTTATGATTACTGAAATGAATTCAATGACAAACAGCAGAAGTAGGCAAAGGGTTAATCCACCCGCTTAGTGTCCTTTTCTTAGTATCTATTATTGCTTTAATAATTGTTCTGCTTAATACAGCTGGCTTATGAGATTGGGAAGAAATGTAAACATTCTGTTTGCCTTATAAAAACCTGACATAGTATTTGGTGACACACTGTGGTCATGCAATACCTCCAAAACATATCTCATGTGAACACCTTTTCTGTTCAAAAAAGCCACACTAAGGCATCCAAATCCAGAGCTCTGACAGTAGCCGCACTCCAGCTCTTTGGGTTTGGGTTGGACAGTCACAACTCTGCTTCTAAACCTACTGCTAAATCCTTTCATAGCCCTGGGTAAGGGAAAGAGCATTCTTTTATCATAAATATGTCAGTACTAGCCTTCAAGGTAGTAAAATAAAACCAGACTTACATAAGTTACATAAGAATTTAAATTTAAAAAAAGTTCTGAAAGGTGGCAAACAGGCTTTACTGGAACATTTCAAAATCAAAATAAACTCAGAAAAACTATATTATAAAGCAGTTCATACATTTCTTCACCGACTAAAAAACCCCAACAGTTTTATTTTTGTTTTTTTGGTTTTTTTATCAAAAGGGAACAAAGTTCCCAACAGCCCCTGGCTAATGTGCTAAATGCAAAAGTTCCCCCAAACCTGCAGTTATAGTTAGATCAGCTTTTTGCTCCAACACGTCCCCAGTTAGATCCTGTTCTGTAAATGATGCCTAATGGTCATCTGGAACCCCACACAGCAAAGACACTGAACTCAAAGCATCAAACTTCCCTTTACAACTTCACATGACAACAAAGTTCTTGTTTTGTTTTTTTTTTTTTAATTCCATTTTTGGCTAAAACTTTTAACAGTTCCAGAAACACAGTATTTGGCCTTCTTGTTTACTGCTGATCCCCCAAAAGCATTTCCTCCTTGTTCCTTGATATCAAGGGAAAATCCTTCCAGAATTAACTCCGATACCTGTGCATTCAACAGGTGAAGGAGGTGAACCAGGAAAACCTCTTGGAAAAAGAGCAGTGAAGCTGCTAAACTGAGTCTTAAAACAGCAACTTGGCTTGGCTTAAAACCCCTTCCAGCAGCTGTTATTAAACTGCCAAGCACTTAAGCCTGACTGAAATCCTCTGTGATTGGGCAGAGACTTTTCCAAGCACCTTTGCTTTGTGGGATTTAAGGATGACGGAGCTGGGTGTATGTCCTGGGGTGACTTTATGATGCTGGTATCCCCATTCATCTGTTTAGCCCAGAAATAAGTTCTGCACTTTAATACTAGATCCGAGACCGAAGAGGGGGAGAAGGAAAATTTTCCCTAAACCAGGACAGCATGCCAGGATGATGATGAAGTTGGGCACATCTGGGATGGTGATGGAGCTGAGCTGCTGGGCTGACAGTTAAGCTGGGAATGCCCGGGATGATGATGATGATGATGGAGCTGCGCCAGTGGATGTATTCTTGAAGCAGTGGTTGTGTAAAGGATGTTTCTTTCCATGGATGAATGGAACCATTAGCTGGGAAAGGGAGCCAGGAGCAGGTCAATACGATACTAGAAGCGCACGGTTTCCTTCTGGCTCCCTTTGCAGATGTGTGAATATCCCCTGGTGGCACGGCCGTGGTTTTATCGGTGTGAGGCAGGGCGGCAGGGCAGCCCTACGCGGCCAGGTCGAAGTCGTCGCGCTCCTGGTTGTAGTCGAGCACCTTCTGCCGCAGCCTCGAGGCGTCCACCCAGGTGATGAAGTCCTCGACGTTGCGGGGCACGAGGAGCGCAGGGTCCGTCACCACCTCGGGCCCCACGCGGACGTGCCCCTGCTCCACGAAGGTGACGGCGTGGCGCAGGTTCTGCGCCATGCGCAGCTTCACCAGCAGGCAGGGCAGGCGCCGGCGGCAGAAGGCGGTGGCCGAGAGGCTCTCGCACACGGCCAGCGACTGCCGGTTGTTCACCAGCCCCAGCCCGTGCAGCTTCTCCAGCAGCGCGGCGGCGCAGCGGGCGCGGAAGGCGGCGCTGGCCGGGCCCAGGTCACGGAGCCGCCGGGCCAAGGCGCGCACGGCGCGGGCCAGAGCCTTGTACTGCACGTAGTCCTCCCGCCGGCCCACCCGGTAGCGCCGCAGGGCCCGCACCTCCGCCAAGTTCCCGCCCGACGCCTCCCAGTTCACCAGGTCCAGCCGCCGCAGCAGCTTCTGCTCGTGGTACTTCAGTTTCCGCACCATCTTCGCGGGACCGGGATCCGCCGCGCCGCCGTCCGAGAGGCGCCTTTCCGGGGCGGAGCGGCCGCCGGCCCCGCGGCTTTTCCGGGGAGGAGCCGCCGTGACATCTCACAGGCAGCCCCGCCCCGGGGCAGCTCGGCCGGGCGGCGGGGTACCGGGAGAGGGATGGCCCCGTGTCTCCTTCCACAAGGAGAAAGCGTCAGATAGAGCCTAGCCCGGGATGCGGCTGCTTCCCCCCGCGCTCTGCGCATCGCCGGGGCCAGCCTGGAGCGGAGGGGTCACCCCAGGTACGGCCACACCGCCCCGACACCCGCTCCGGCACGGGCAGCCCGACCTTGTCTCGCTAGGGGCCGAACCTGGGATTCTTCATTCCTCTTGGAAAAACGGCAGCGGCGTTGTGTTTCTCCGTGACATCCCACTTCCCCTGATGCACAGGCCGGTTTTCCTTCAGCAGCAGAATTCTCCCTCTGTGCGGTTCGTAGCACCGCAAATCTCCCGAGTGCCGGCGCGGCCTCGCCAGCCAAAGGTTTCATCCCACTTTTCTGTAAGTGCACAGTGCTGTCTGCTCCTTGGGATTCAGGATACAACAAGGAAAATCCCCGGTAGAACAGGTCAGGTTGACAATTCGGGATTTTTTTGTTTCTCACGAGCAGATTTCCGTATTGGCACAGTCTTGATTTTCCTAATTTTGGATTTTCAGTGTGCTGGGTTTCAGTGTGGGTGATCTGGTCACAAAAGCCATGGTGGTCTCTTGATTTGCTTTGTGTTTTTCCCCAGGTTCGTCAGTGAAGGCACCAATGGAAATGTGGAGCACCAGCAGCACTGAGAAGTTTTACAGGATCCCTGAAGGAAAGGGACCACACTCGGTTGGATGTACAGACCTGATGACAGAAAATGCAGTTGAGGTAAGGCTCTCAATGCTTTCTCCTTTGGATTTAAGCCACAAAAGTTGTTAGTGAAACAACTGGCTGCAGTTTTATGGATAAATCAACCAGAAGGTCTTGCCTGTGGGCTCTGTGCTGACCCTCACAGCTGAGCTTTCTATCCTCTCCATCCTGGTATAGGATGTGTACTGGGCATTTACCAGATGAATGTAACCTGCAAGCCTTTCCCATGGCCAATTCCTCCCTCTTCCTAATATCCAAGAGAAACTGTGCAGAGATACTGGGTCCTCCTGGGGGGAGAGACCCTCCAGGGGGTTCTTTCCACCCACCCCACTGCTCCTTCCTGCACTGGACTCCTGAGGACACTCCACAGGCAATCTCTGTGACTGGCTGTTCTCATAATAAAGATCCCTGCAGGGTTGGGAGATGAGCCTATGCAGTGTTTCAGCTACAGGGTAAAAGATGAGATGTCTTTTTGAGATTTTATCTCACTGAAGATGAACAGGATGTCAATTTTGCAACAGGTTAGCACAATGAGAAGACACAATAATAAGTAACCAGACAAATAATGGGCTTGCTTGTGTGTTTCCATTTCAAATCCTCTTGCCTTTGAATACACCTGACTTTACACTGTGGTCTTACTCCTCAGAGTAGCCAGGTTTAGTGGAACTTGTGACCAGTTTGTAATGGTTCATATGTTTTCCTTTACTGAGCTTACTCTATATCAGCACAGAAGAGCCATGAGTTTCTCTTTGCAGTCAGCCCATGTGGGTTTTTTTACATCAGCATTATGAACAATTGCAGTTCTCTCAGGCATAAACAATGAACCTCTTCCCCTTTCTGATAATCAGTTAGTCATTGGGGAGGTTCACTGGGACTATTCTGAGATCAAGTTAATATCACTACCAATGTGGATGAAAGTTCTTCCATAATGTTCTCTGTGTCAAAGGTTGATTTAAGTTTGATAAGTGAATAGAAGTAAGCTCCATTAAATAAACTTCTGGTAAACTGATAAATTAGTGTTCAAGAAATTAGGCTTTATTTCAAAGCTCATGTTTATTTTGGCCTGATTGTAACTTGCTAAACTGAAAGTACAGCTGGAGAAAGACAGTGAATTTCAATGGGGTGTTGCAAATTCCCTTGCAAACCAGGAAATAAGAATGCAAATTACACACAGTTAATCTGCTGGGAAGTCTGTTTTGCGGTGTGCATTGGTATACTGCTGCTGTCTGTGAAGGAAAAAGACTGACAAGAGGGTATGGAAGGTCCCTGTGAGTGGAAGGCTTGGGTGCTTTCCTGGGATACCTGGAGTGCAGACAGTAAGAGATCTGAACTGGTGGTAAGAAAAAGAGGCAGATGAAACACAGGCTAACAAAGTTGCGTTTAGAAAGATGGATCATGAGAGAATTGTGAACATCTTGATGAGGAAGAGCAATGTTTTGTTCTCCCTTGCTGTGCAGCTGCCCAGGAGCTTTGCTGACAGCCTCTGCTCAGTTTAGGCAGGAACACTACAACCATGTTAGAGAGCCTTATCTTCTCCAGGCTGAACAGCCCCAGCTCTCCCAACCTGTCATGCTTGGAGAGGTGCTCCAGCTCTCAGGTCATCTTCAGTCATCCCTTTAACAGTCAGCCAAAAAACTTTGCAAAATGCACCATCCAATGCAAAACCATTCCCAGTGAAAAAGATGGAAGAAAAAGTCCAGCAAGATGCTGGATTGAGCAAATAGGTAGTGAGTGTTTGTAATAATTAACTTAATTAAATGAAGCATTTCTAATAAGCCCTAGGCTAACCTAGAGAAGGTGATGTGTATCTCATGCTACTTTAAATTCATTGTAGGCACAGGAAGATTGTGACAGGATTGCCATCAAAGCCTGTATATGATCATAATTTTCTCATGAGATTCTCGTAATTCTCTTGAGCTGCATTCTTGCAACTGAAACCTTTTCTATAAATGTTTTAATCTTCCATTTTCTCTGAAATATATAAATAAATAGCAATATTCCTTTTTTTTTTTTTTTAAATTTTTCCTAATCCCAGGGAAGCTTTTTGCGCCTGTATTATCCAGCATATGATGCCACAGATATCGAAGAGGCACGATGGATTCCAGACAAAGAATACTACCAGGGACTTTCTGACTTCCTTAATATGTACCGGGTTGTAGGAGAACGGCTTTTCCATTACTATGTTGGTAAGATTCATTCTGGTTTTATTTCTTGCCTGTCGCTGTCTCCATGCTCCATGAGCAGGGTGTTATTTCTGCAGGGCTGAAAAAGACTTTTTAGCAAAGAAGTGTGTTTTTGTGGGATGGGTTTGTGTAGTGAGACTGCTGAATGTGACCCCAGCTCTGAGGCAGTCCCTGACTGCTGTGGATAGGAGTGTCTGGGCAGTTTGCTCTAGGTAAGCTGCACTTGTGTGTTGCAATTTAAATCCCACAAGGAAATGTGCAAAGATATGAAAGTTCAGAGAGATCCTAAGGTCTGAATATCAGCACGACCTGGATGCCTATGAAGGTTTAAGAGATATGTAGACCTTGTGCCAGAATGTGAATGGGAGAAGAAGACAAGTATCTTCTGCCAAATAGAAAGTATTTTCAGAATCAGATCCATATTTGCCTTCTATTTAAAGATGAGTCTTGGTACCTTATCTTTAGGTGATTGCTCTGATATCAGTGGTCACTATTATTGGGATCTCTCCCATGGGAACAAATGCTTTCTCTCATTTCAGTAATAATGATGTACACTTCCATTTTTATTTAGGTTCAGTGACCTGTCCTGCAAAGTCAAATGCTGCTTTTAAGCCAGGAGAAAAATACCCACTTCTTGTTTTTTCCCATGGACTTGGAGCTTTTCGGTAATTTTGCAGTTTGTTAACAAACTGTTGTCTATGGAGACTGCAGTTTCCAAGGGTGGTTCTGAACAGATTTTCAGTAGTGGGGTGAGATCCTGGTGGAACTGAAACAGATTTGAAGAACAGGATGCCATGTGTTATTATGTCTCCACTGAAAAAACAGCAGGGTTGGTGTATGGTTGGTCATAGAATAATAATAGAACAACCTGGGTTGAAAGGGGCCCTTAAAGACCATCTCTGCTCTGAGCAGGGACACCTTCTACTAGACCAGGTTGCTCAGAGCTCCATTTATGTTTTCCCTTTGTATGATGGATGTAAAGATATTTACCAGCCCATAAGGATGTTGTGAAGATTAGCTGGTTGATTTTTGGACAGATCTTTGAAGATGCAAAGTTCTGTGTGTGCTAATTATTAAAAATCAGTGGCATTTTCCTTTCTGAATAGACAATAAAACACTACCAAGGTTTTGTGAACAGGCTTTGGTGCCTGGCATAAAGTCTTGCTCTGCTGGATAGCAAATTCAAATAGAAGAAATATTGAGTGCGGACTAGTGCATACCTAGTGTGGGCAGCATTTAAAGAGCAATGGAATTGAAAGAATGACATCTCACCAGAGTGTGTTTTTTATTGCAGGACAATCTATTCTGCTATTTGCATAGAGATGGCATCTCAGGGCTTTATAGTGGCTGCTGTGGAGCACAGGTGAGTGTGCTGCACATTTTGGAGTTCTGATGGAAAGCAACTTTCTCACATTGAACAGAATGTTATTTATTCTAAAGAAGAACTTCTGGATTTTTTTAAAAAAGAAAAACTAACATTTCTTTTTCAGCCCTGCCCACACTGCCTATAGTTCAACTCTTCTCCAAACAAAGGGAATTTTGTTTGGATAAGCCCTAGAATGAAAAGTCATAGGTAAATGACAAAGGGTAGATAGTATTTGTCATTCTTCACATACGCTATTTGTCTCTTACTGTTAGAATATAAAGTAGGTGAAGAATATGGAGGAGGTGAGAGTTTTGGTGGGGTTGTTGCATTATTTAGAAAGTCTGTGTACACTGGTTTGCAGCAGCACTGATTGATAGCTGGATCTCTTCAGATGAGTGAAATCTAAAACTTGTGCTGACTTCATCTCAAACCAAATGGAATGCATACCCAGAAATAACCTCCTCTTGGTATTACAGAGATGAATCTGCTTCAGCCACGTATTATTGTAAAAAAAGGTCAGTTTCTGAGTCACCTGAAGAGTCTACACCTAACATGGAGAAAGAGTGGATCTACTACAGGAAACTGAAAACTGGAGAGGAGGAGCGTTGCTTGCGCCATAAGCAGGTGCCTGGGCTGGCTCTGTGCTCTGGGAAGTGTGGCAGGAGTGTTGTGTTTAGGCCTAGCAGAGTCTCCCTTCAGCCAGGGGAGCAGTCTTCTGCCATGGCTCAGGGAGATATAAAAATGGATCAAGTCCTGTGTCCCTGAAGGTGGAACAGTCAACAACAGCTTTCTTCAAGCATAAACTGCACCCTCAACAAAGCTTTTTCTTGAAGTTGTGCTCTTGAGCTGAGTCATCTGTTTCTCTTCTGGTTCCACTCAACTTTCTGTTTCTTCTCTGTCTCTTTTACTGTCCAGCCCAGCCTAAAAGTGACACAGAGTTGAGCTCATTTGTTTGTGTGGCCTTAGGCTTGCATTAGCTTTCATTTACTGTTCCATAGCATGATGAATCATGGCTGCTCTGAGTGGGATGTTTGCTTTATAGTCTTTACCACACTTGAAGGTGTTTTTTATTATTTATTATAAGCAGTATCCAAGCTGGATGTAATGTGGCCATACTGACAAGCTCTTCCAAGCATACACTTGGCCTTTAAAATATGGGAGTGGTTTTTCCAGCTAATGAAAACTCAGCCAAGGAGGTGTTTCTCTTTATCTCCCCGAGCCACACACACAATAGTACAAGAGTTGTTTCCTGTATGAGTACAATGCCCTCCTCCTGAGTGTCAATGTGTAATGTCTGAGCTCAGAAATAACCTCCAGAAGCTGTTGTCTGCAAATTTCACAAGTGGAGAAGTCAGGAGATTGGGATTTATTTGAAATTCAGTGATGCACAGACATCTTGTTGGTGCCTACACTGTGGTTGATCTCTACTGTTCCTTGGCTCTTCTTGAAGCTTTTCTTTTACTGACATACCAGTTAAAAACTGTTCTTATATGGAACAATGAAAACCTTTTTTGCAACAACTTCACTACAGTTTTCAAGGATGAGTATATATAAAAAATGGGATGGGCTTCACTGTTTCTTAGTTTGGTTTATCCAGTATAAAGACTGTTTCAAGGCTATTATATGATGGGGCAAGTGATAGAAGGACATTTACTCATCCAGGTGAGCCTGAGAAGCATCTGTGAGTCAGCCTTCCTTGGAGGTGTGTGTAACTTAAGCCTTTGCACATCCCAACAATCCCTTTCCTTAAGCAGTAACAGGACAAAGGAGTTGAAGGCCTTTGGTGCATGTTACAGGGATAAATTCCTCAGTGTGCAGAGGTTCTACACAAGAGCTTCAGCTCTTTACCAAAAAACAACTTTGTTGTTCATCAGATGAATCCATTCTGCAGTTAGAATAGTTGTTACTGTATCAAACACTTAGGGGGAGGAAATAATCAGAATAAGTCCTGTGTTGAAGGGGCTCTCAAGCCTGGCAGTTGTCTGATGATTCCACTGCTCTGCCCCAACCTCTCTTTCTCCCCAGGTGCAGCAAAGAGCACAGGAGTGTATCAAAGCTCTCAATCTCATTCTTAAAATAAATTCAGGAGAGGAAGTAACAAATGTACTACATTCAGACTTTGACTGGAACAGCCTAAAGGTGAGTGGAAGGTGCCACCAGTATTTTGTTAATCACCTAATAATGCTTCTGGTTTCCCCCTTCCATTTCTAAACTGGTTTGTGTAACATATTCTGAATACAACTCTGTAGATCTATGAAAATCTTCTCAGGTCATCCAAAGCTGGATAGAGAGTAATGGAGCTGAAATGACGCTCTTCTTACTTCAGTAGGATCTAATTCCTGAAAAAAAAAATTCCTTTTAAAAGTAAGTTTGGGAAAGAAAGTCTCTTACAGCACCTGGATTTTTTTGACAGGATTCTGTTGATACTAGCAGAATAGCTGTGATGGGACACTCTTTTGGTGGTGCTACAGTTATTGAAAGTCTCAGCAAAGAAATAAGATTCAGGTAAGTATGCAAAACAAGGCTAGAGACATTTGGCACTTAAGAGGTCTGGAGCAGGGCACTTTCCCTAGGATCCCCCAACTACTAATTAGCTCCTGAAGAAGAGTGTTGTTTGGCATGTCTTGTTTTCTCCAGCCATGCTTCTTCCAAGTGTGGGGATGTGGTGGAACATAACAGCTGCATCTTACTAAATCATGATACTGTGGGACCCTGCAGTCCAGCTGCACCTGGCAGTGGAGACCAGCATATGGCAAGAACGGACTAATTCTCTTCCCCCAGAGTAGAGATAATTCTGGAACAAAATTATTTACCTGTTCAGTATCAGAGAGATTTTTCTCTTACCCGTATCTCTTGCAACTTAAAGCATGCCCAGAACTTCCAAGCTTTCTGCTTCTGTGCCAATATCCAGATGTTTTTGGCAGGTGTGGCATTGCCCTCGATGTATGGATGCTTCCTGTAGGTGATGACATTTACCAAAACAGCGTCCAGCAACCACTGCTTTTTATCAACTCTGAAAAGTTCCAGTGGGCTGAGAACATCTTAAAGATTAAGAAGCTCATCTCCAATGACGCAAACAAGAAAATGATCACTATCAAGTAAGTGTTTAGGAGCCATCATTTCCATCTGTGGTTGAAGCTCTTGTTGGAGCTGTGCAGTTACAGGTAACTGCAGACAGACAGTCCTGAGAGCACAAGGCTGAGAAGGAACTGTGGGAGCTGGGGATCTTTAGTCTGGAGAAAAGGAGGCTCAGGGGGACTGCCTCACTCTACAGCTCCCTGACAGGAGGGTGGAACCAGGTAGGGGTTCAGGCTCTTCTCCCAGGGAACAAGAAGAAATGGTCTCAAGGCACACCAGGGGCAGTTCAGATTGGATATTAGGAAATACATCTTCATTTCAATAGTTGTTAGGCATTGGACCAGGCTGCTCAGGGAAGCTGGGGAGTCACCATCCCTGGAGCTGTTTAAAAGACATGTAGATGTGGCACTGAGGGATGTGGTTTAAAGGTGGAATGGCAGTGCTGGGTTAATGGTTGGATTTAATAATCTTAGAGGTATTTCCAGCCTAAATGACACTATGATTGTCTCTCCTCATAGCCCAGGTTTTCACTGCATGTTTAAATTAAGCATTCATCCCCTACATGAGGGACAGAGACTTCTCAAAGCAGCCAGGAACTCCAAATCTAAGACTCTCCAAAGTGTGAATTCCTGCCCTTGGGTACAAGCTTTGTGCTGAGCCTTGTGCATCACCTGTATTTGAACACTTAAACAGCCTTCTGGGGCAGTTCTGCAGCCAGGGGAGGGATGACTCTATCCTGCACCACTAAGCAGGGAGACAGCTTGATTTTGATGCTTTGCTAAGCCAGCTGTTCATTGCTGTTGCATTACAGTGACTTACAGTGAGCATGTACAAACCTTCCTCCCTTCTGCGGTTAGGGCAGAATTTCCTGCTCATCTTGCATGCTTGCATGCTTTTGAGATTAATCTGATTTATCTTCTCCTAAAACAACAAAAGACGTGACTGAAGTCTGTGCCTCTTTAAATGAGGCAATTTAATGTAGTCTTACAAGCCTGGTGATCATTTTTCCCTTGTAGGGGGTCAGTCCATCAGAGCTTTCCTGATTTCACCTTTGTGAGCGGGGGAATCATTGCAAGATTTTTCAAATTGAAAGGAGAAATAGATCCAAATGAAGCTATTGATATCAGCAATCATGCTTCATTAGCCTTCCTACAGAAACATCTGAGTAAGTATCTGTTTACAGCAAAGTATGAGGTTGACTAATACTTAATTCCTGTGAAGCTTTTTATATAATCATTGTTTAAAACAAGATCAAAATAAGTGTGTCAGTGGAAAAAATAAGTCAGACTTCTTCCAGAGATTTGTCAGTTACTTTTGTAATCTTAGCAACTCAGAGGAAAATCACTGACATTTTGTTCTGGTACAAAAAAATCTGGAGTGTCATTTTTTCCTCCTTAAAACATTTTTCCTTCCCTACTTTGCCAAGTTGATTTCATTACTCAGTGTAGTTTTACAAAAAGCTGTTTACTTAACTCATAGCCACTTGGGTTTTCTTTCCCTCATCTTATAGGTCTTAAGAAGGATTTTGATCAGTGGGATTCTCTTGTGGATGGCATAGGACCCAATGTTATTCCTGGAACCAATATTGACACATCTGCAGCTGAACCTGAATAAGGAATATAAAGAAGTACTGAAAATGCCATGGACATCAGGACACTAATATTGGTCAGACATGTGGTGGCATTAAACACCTACAAATCTTTTGAAGTGTGGAACCAAAAGAAGAGACAAGGCATTAAGCTACATAATCATAAAAACAGAAGTTTCTGTTCAAATGAGTTAGGGGGATGCTCTGAAATACTGCAACAGGGTAACTTCCACTTTGTAGGCAGCTTGAGGGAAAGCACTTGGTAATAATTTAAATGCTCTTTCTGGTTTTGACTTGAATCAAGTTTGCAGAGAGACAGATTGACCTTCAAGGAATTCAGCTACAAGTTGGTTTACCAGGCTGTATGTCAGTTTGCATCCAGAAAGCCTATACTGCAAAGTAAGGGAAAAGAAACAAAAAAAACCCCAAACCACCACTTGTCTGTTTAGATACTAAGTATTTCAGCTGTGCTCTGACAAACACTTGGGAGTCAGAGATGCTTGTGGAGGGTGGTCTTCAAAACTGTGTCTTATTTTAATAAGTCACAGTAAAAGCTACAGGAAAGAGTTCAGCTGACAGCAGAGAAAGTCCAGATGCAGGACTCCCCACAGGAGCTTAATCCACTTAAATGTAAGATATATTTAGTGCCATACATAGAGGATGATGTTTATATTACAAAAGCTTTTCAATGGGTCACTCTTGTAGCAACTCCAATTGCCTTTGGGAAAAGCTCCAGCAGCTCCTCTGTGTTTCCACAATCACAGTCAGACTGCAGGGGAAACAGATGTGGCACCTCTACTGCTCCCTTTACATGGTCCTGTTACCACTGCTTCAGCTCCTGAGGTGTCTCCAGGTGGTAAACACTCTCCAGACACTCAGCTTTCTCCAGATACTCACAATGGTATCTAGGTGACACAGGTGGCTCCCACTGACAGATATAGCAGTGGTAGGACCTGGGCAAGGACTGTCATCAGCCACCTGGGTGGCCTTCTTAAGGCTCTCCTTTTTGGATCAGAACTGCCTGAAGCTGCCCCATGGAAGGGTGTCTTCTAAATTCTGTTCACTTCAAAATCAGGTTACAAACAAAATCACTGAAGCAAACAAATTAAGAAATTAACAATGTAATTAAGTATTTTACATAATCTGTGATCTTAAAATGAGATTGCAATAACACCTAGACCTATCTTTCAGAATTTATTAAATTCTCCCCAGCCTAGTGCTGTGTATTGTCTCTATTAAGCAAATAAACACGTTTGACTTACTGAGTCAGCATTAACACATGAAATCTACTGTGAGATTCACTGTCAGCCAGCTTGGGTTCCTAAGTCCTTGTTTCAGCATGAAAAATCCACAGCTTCTGAAGAGGAGGGAACAGCTATGAGCATGCTATAGGAGCATGGAACACTACTATAAAATCGCACCCCATTTTCAACACCTGAGAAGGAAAGTAAAAGGTGACATCTCCTTAAAACAGCTGCAGGGTCATGTCCTCATCACACTGCACACATGTGGCAATAAAACCATTCCATTGGGTCTTCTTCATATTTATAGGAAAAGCTTCATCTTTCATTAGTACAATTGCAGCAAGTTCAATTAATTTAGTGCAGTTAATGTTTCAAAACATTCACCATAGCTCACAGTGTTCTAGAGAGCTGGTTAGGATCAAAACACAACCAGTGACTGCACACAGCAGTTGGGCTTCTGCACAGGAACAGACACATGTCATTAAAACACGTAAACAAACCAGTATGTGCCAGCCAAAGCTTTATTCCATCTTCTTCCATTGCTTTAGAACAGCACCAAATGCAAAACTTCAACCCAAAACAACTATGTTCCCATATGGAGAAAAAAAAAAACAACCCCCCACCCCTATCCCCCAAAAATACCCTCAACTTTTTTTTTTTTTGAGGAAAAAAACACTTAACAATGCAACTTTTTCAAAAGCAAACATCAGAAAGCAGTGCTGTACAACACAGTAGCATATACAGAAACTTACAAGAAACTTTTGTTGAAGAATCACCCACCAAGAACTCCATACAAGTCAGCACACCCCCAGTCAGTAAAAAATGCCAGTCAAGAGGCAAATTCTTATTAGGAAAATACAGCTATAAGAAACAAGCTAACAGTAACAGTCTAGCAACAACAGCTGTAAGAAAACAAGCTGAAATTAACAGTCTGCCAAGACTATTCCTTTACGGGGAAGTTCAGTAGTGACAGGTATTTGGTCAGTTAGGTAGAAAAAATAAGCCACTCAATGCTCTGCTGGTATTTTTGTTCCCACAAACACATTTTTATGGGAACATTTCATACACAGGCAGTTGTTCAGTTTCACATGGTCTACATGTCACTTGGTTTCAGCACTGCTCGAGGACATGAGGATCTTCAGCTAAATTGCTACTGCAGCCAGTTTGCTTTTCTATAGGGAATAAACACAGAACAGAGACCCATCAAGATGTTTCTCTAAATGTGTTTAAGGGCATTAAGATCAAAAGTCAGCTCTACAGGGCTTTAGACTAAATACTTCTGACATATTGGACCATGTTAGAAGACTACATTTATTATACAAAGATAAAACAGTTGAAACAGCAGAAGTGCTCCCAGATTTCAGATCCAAGTTTCTCCATCCCTCAGTGGGCTTTGCATAAATCACTGCAGCAGTTTTTTCACCCCGAGTACCTCCTACCCAAACTGCCTTTCCAGGCACTGGCAGTGTCTGCAGCAGGCCTAAGCTCTGTGACACGTGGGTACATGACTCCGACTCACCTCTCCTGTGCTGGCACTTAGAGTGCATACACTAACTCCATGCAAAGTATTCAAGAACAGAAAAAAAATCCACAAAATCAAGAATAATCCTGCATTTGCATGATACAACTGAGGGAGACTGTAGATTTACCATTTTACCAAATTCTTTAACTACCCTTTTTCTTGCTTCAGGCAACCTGATCTCTGTTGCAGGGTTCCTTATTTGTTACCCAAAAAACAGTAGTTATGCTAAAACACAATTACCAATTAATCCCCGAAAGCAAAAATGCTATCCCCACTTCAACTCAGTTTAGTCTTCATCAGGCAACCACAGAAACAAATTGCTCAGACAGGTTCTGGAGTCTCCATTCTTAAATAGATTCCAGGACTGGCAGTAAGGTCCTTAGCAATCTGATCTAGTTGGCCCTGCTTTCACCACCAGGAAAGATCCTTTTCAACCAGAACTGCTCTACAATTCCATAATTATAAAAATAGCATATAAACAAAAAGAACCTGTACTATTTATTTGGTATACTGAAGAGGTGTTTACCAGTAGCACTTTAAAAAATTTAAGTAATAATAAAGATGTACATGTGCTATTCACAAATTATTCTTACAACAAGTAAAATGGTATTATAATGGATTTGGAGTTACAGATTATGGGACTGGGGCACTCAAATGCTAAACTAAATGTTTTATAGTCTGCCTAGCAGTTGCTCACTTTGCCTCAGGAACATTACCAAGAACAGCATGCTGATGACAGTGCTCAAAACCCACCAAAATCTATAACTTGGGTGAACCATCTCAGCTGTTCCAAGACGATCAGTCCATTAGATGAATAAATAAATACTAAATTGGTTTGGAACCGAGACACAGCAGCAACTGTGATTGCATGCAGTCACCCTTAAACTGACAGTACATAAACTAATGCTATCAAGAAAATCCCAAACACAGTATCAACTACATAAACTCAAATTAATGTTTCAACTGTATTTTCTATAATAAAGCATTTCCTAGAAAATAAGAAACCATTCAAATGCAGAGTACACAACCCATGTGGGGGGCTTAAAGTAGACTTACCTTGAAGTAGGGACTCCTCTGGTAAGGGCTGCAAGTTTTCTTTTGCAGGGGTTAATGCCTACACAAAAAGGGATCCTGTTAGGAAGCTGGCACTGTTGCCAAGACTTCCACTGAGGTGTTTCCTTTAATACTAGATTAACTTCTTACATCAGCACTACTGGACTCCTATTTACCATTGTTCTCCCCCCTTATAACTCACTATTAGTCTTCTGCCCACTTTTCACTTTGATACAAAGGCTGCATGTGAAGAACGAACTGGAAATCCATGCTGTTATCACCAGCAGCATGGCTCATCACCTGAGATTTGGGTTCCAGACAAGTTTTTTTATCCACTGGTAGGTATTTCATGAAGAACACTGGTGAAAACCTCACTATTCTTTCCTAATTTCTCCATAAAAGTGCTTTTCATAATTTAGCAGTTAGTTAGCAGCCCTTCTAAAAACCAGTGCTGTCCTGCCTAGTCCATTATCACACTGCCATACCTCAGCTGATCTGCAAGCCCAGTCAGGAATTCCGTTCCAGACATTCTCAGGATGAACAATCTCCTCATTGCCACTGCAGAGGTTCAAGACCTGCACAGACAGAGCCAAAGTGGATCTAGCACAGCAGCAGTACACTTAAATAAGACACAGCAGTAGGAAAACACAGTTGAGGACTCTGCCTTTGAGAAGGTGTTGAGAGGTCTGATCTTTCAAAGAAGGACAAGCTAATCTCTAATAAAACTAAATGTAGTAGTGACTGAGGCTGCTCAAGGCTCTTCTAGGCTCCTAACACAAGCACAGTGAGAAAAAGGCTGTGAAACACTACTAGATCAGAATCAGAAGGCAGCTGATGAATAGGGATATCATTATATGGTAATCCCTGACACTACCTCATCTGCATGCAGCTGAGCTTAGCTTTAGACATCCCCAGGATCTACCAGCACAAGAGCTGGCTTCCACAATCTCTGACACTCTATTTTCCAAAAGGATATTTTTATGCAATGATCTTTTGGATTTGCACTCTTAAGTTACAACTTAGAGGTCATTTTATGTAAGTATAATGTCTGTGCAAGTGTGTACAAGAACACAAGCTCCCCTCCTGGACTGAAGGAAGATGTCTCATTCATCCCCCAGCTTAAACAGCAGTAGAACAAGGCAGCTCACTGCATTATTCTTTACTCTTGAAGATAGCTCCCACCAACCACTAATTCAATACACATTTCACTGAAGCAGGAATAGTTGTGGATTCATTATTACTTGCAATATAGTTTGAGTTTCTTCCCAAGTTTCTACTGCTCTAGCACTAACTCCTCAAACCACCAGTAAATAATGTCAAGTTTCATGAGCATTTAATGGTAATACAGCTCCACTGCAGAACACTAACTTGCAGGCCAGACAGAACCACACATCTCAAACTGGAGCCAGATCCTTCAATATTCTCAGTCAATAAAAGAGAATAAGATGTGAAGGGAACATCAAGTGTTGACATGCATCATCAACTCAATTTGAGACACTGCTACATGTCTCTAGTTATAAATTTAGAATCAACCTTTGCAATACTTAAATTCTGTAACAATTAAAAAAATATTTATTCAGAGTTTAGAGAAGGATTAAAGGACGAGATCTTAAGAATGCAGAAAGAGTATTCAAACCACACTTACCTTGGTACCCTTCTCAGATACCTCCAAAATGCGAGCATCACACCATTTGAGAGAAGTCCATACCACACATTTGGAACCAACAGCAAAGCCCTTCAGATTACAAGGATAGTCATGGCGTGCTACAAGAAAAGGTAATTTACCAATGAAGGAGAAAGGAAAAAAAAAAACCAAAAAAAAAACAAACTCACAAAACCCCATAAAAATGAACCCTCAAAAAAAATCTCAGATGTCTCAAACACTGCTGCTCCACCTCCTCCAAACTACTTGGTATTTGGAAGTTAAAAAATTGTCATCCCAGTCTTGTAAATGTGCTTCATGTTCAGAAATGGATTTCCACCCAACATCATTAATCTTCCCAAGCAAGACTGTCACATTACCTTGAGATACTACACTCAGTCTGCTGTCCTTAATCCATCAAAGCATTAACACTAATACATTATCTTATTGGGGAACAAAAGCTAGGTTTTTTTACAAGAAAGCTATTCTCATGTCTGAATGTACACATTTTGATTATTTAACTCTTTAAAATCAGATACTTTACCTGCACTGCAGTCAGCCAAGTTCTCATTTTGATTTTCATCTTCCCCAGGCTTACAGCATAAAGACTGAACACACTTATTTTCACTTTCTTTAAAGGAGTCAGTCAAGTCTTGTTCCATCCATTCATCCACACAGTCATCTTTCTTCTGCCACCCCTTATGTTTCTCAACTTTATAGTCACATGATTTCACAGTGAAAACAGGCCTTTGATTTGCTGAGTCTTTTGAAAGAAATGAAAATTGACTTCCACTATTTGCAGAACTCTGTAGCATAGCATGTTCCAGCCCTAACAAGTCCTCTTCCCCATCTCCCTGAGGAGGCTGAAGATCAGGCAGCACCAGTTCCAGGAAGGGCTCAAATTTGGCTCCTAGCATTGGCTGATTGCCATGCATCTTCTGTTGCAGTTCTTTCTCAGGTCTACCACCAGATGATGACAGCCTTAGGGAGGGAGGGTCTGCTTCCATCCAGTCATCTAGTACAGCTTCTGCTTCATGAATTCCAGACAAATTTGTCTGCAGTTTCTTGGTCTTCTCTCCCAAAGAAGGCTGAACATCAGATGGAATCAGCTCTACTGACTTCTCTCTGTCACTAACTGAAGGCACCAGGTTTTCTTTCTCATTAAGTAATGGTAAAATTTCAAGACGGTTCAGAGCTGTCACTTGCCCGGCCTCCTCCCTCACATCTGGCAGCTCCAGCAATTCCTGCTCCAACACTGTCTTTCTTGCTTCACTGCCTGACGCTACCTGCATTTCAAGGGACTTTGCTTCCAGCGCTTCATTTGTTCCTTCACCAGAGGAGGACTTTTCCAGAATTCCCACTAGCTCCTGTATGAGCTCATTTAAGTCCTCACATGGTACGTGCATTTCAAATGGATCCAGTTCTCCTAATGTCTCAGCTCCATTGCTTGCAGATGGCTGTGCCTGGAACACTGGCAAACTCTGCAGTTCTTTTTCTAGGAAAAGGCTGGCTGCTGGAGCACTGCCTGTCACTTCTGCTTTCAGCTCAGCCTCCTCTCCAAACAGTATTTCAGACAGGTCTTGCTCTGCAGCTTTCATTTCATTCCCCACAATATGAGAGCTGCAGCTTCTCACTGGCTCTAGTAGCATACTGTTATCAGTGTCACCTTCAGACAGAGGTATCTCTTTACCAAAACTGTTCTCACGCCCTCCTACTTCATACCCGTCATCAACCTTCCCACTGGCAGCTCCCACTGACACCTTTGTTTCTGCAGTTTCTAAGCACTCAGAAGTTACACCCAGGAAAGGATCAGAACAAAATAAAGCACTTTCACTTTCTTCCTGAGCTAAACCACAAACAGCAGAAGTTTCTTTGTCAAGACAAAGACTCAAATTGCTGCTTGAACTTCTGTTTTCCTTTAGGGGGTTGCTAAGGTTTGAGAAAGCCTTGTCACCAGTTTCTTTATTAGCATTCCAGTAAGATTTCATCTCTTCATTAATACTATTGCCAGAAGCTTCCAGCTTGACAACACACAGAGGGACTTCAGAATCTTTATTTTCTCGAATTTCTACTACTTCAGCCTCCAATACAAGGTTTTCAGTCATATCATAAAACTTCTTATTTGCTTCACTAAGCCATGAGCCGTCTGAGGGACTGAAACCTGACAGGCAGCAAGCAAATGCTTGCCCAGGTACTCTGAGCAGTTCACATGGCATCTGTCGGATCATCTCCAGGCTGATGCTTTCCTCACTTCCATAGTCCACGTGTCTAACAACTACACTGTCATCATTCACACTGCTGATCTGAGCTCTGTAGAACCACCCATCTTGACTGTATTTTGCTAGACAAATATCACCGCTTTTAATACAAGACTTGCCATCATTCAGAGAACTTAGTCCAAGCTTTTCAGCTTCCTCTATTTTTTTCTCGATGTAGCTCACAACTTTGGTATCAGCACGGTGACACCAGAAGTATCCTGGATTATTTACCACTGTGACGTAAATTTTTAAAGTCTGACCTGCCTCTGGAAATTTCCAGTTAAATGATTTACAATCACTTACACAGGAAATCTCATTTTGTACCTGAGGGGGCAAAGACTCACAGACAGTGATCATGTGTTCAGGGTTCTCTCTTCTATCAATTTTTTTTCTGGAGAAAAGTCTTTCTCTATTTGCAAGATCTTTATCAGCTAAATCCACTGTTATTACACCTTGATGGTCACTGAGAATAACTTCCCATTTATCCTCAACCTTCTTTACAAATTCACATGACAGCAGGATTTCACTTGTTCTCTTGGTGAAGTAAAACACTGCCTTCTCTGTCCAGTCTGCATTTTTTTTGCATTTGAGTCCACCTAGGAAGCAATGAATGCTCATCGCTGGAATAGATGACAAGTTCTTAGGGAGCCTTCGTGCTTGATCAACACTAATAACAGAAGTATCACCATAATCAATATAATGTACCCTTATTGAATTGTCAGAAGTCTTCTCTTTTACTACAGCTCGATACCACAGGCTGTCTTCTGAATAAACAGCACTGATTAAATCTCCCGCTTGGAAAAGATGTCCACAAGGGTCCTTCACTGATTTCCCATTGTTTAAACTTTCCAAAATGTTTTTAAGCTGAACCTCATCACTCCCTAGTTGAACGTAAAAATCCTGTGGGTCACTGACATAAGACACATACACTAAGGTTTTAAGGGCTGGCACTATCTTCTGTGGTGGTAGATCAGATGCATTTTTAAGCATTATACACCTGCCTTCAGCATCAGATTTAGTATCTGACAGTTTATCTACCTGGGAAGAGAGCAGAGACTTCTCCCCTGCTTTATTCAACAAAACAGCATCCTTTGTGCTAAGTATCTCATCAGGTTCTAGTAATCCAGCTGCCACGTCTCCCTTCATATTCATAGAGTGCTGGAAAACATTTACAACTTCTTTGAAGTGTCTTTTGCTTCCTTGTGCTTGCTGGGTTGCAGGTGGACATCTGTTTCCTTCAAGAGGCCTAGCTTCATTTAAAGGGGACTCTGCAGTCTCATCCCTCTCATTCACATCTGTATTTCTAGAGCACGAAGTCTCATTGTGAACACGACTACACAGTCCTGTACTGTTTAGGCTTAGCTCTTTCAGTTTTGTATTAATTTGAGCATTTCTATCAAACAACTCAACCAGCAGTGTATTATCAGAGTCCTTTGCTACCACTATTGCTTTTAATCTCCTTTCTAGGACAGCTTCCTTAAACCATGTTTCAGCTTCTTTGGAAACAGATGACACATCAGACACAGAACACTTTATGGCCTGCATTGGCACAAGCAAGACATCAGAAGCATCATTGGGTAAAATAAGCAGATCATCTGTCTCTATTGTCTCTGTGTTCCCAAAATCCACAAAGAAGACTTTAGCCTTAGGTTGTCTTTCTATAATTACTCCCCTATACCACTGACTGTCAGAGTACCTTGCTAGACACAAGGTCCCAGACTTCCCCAAGGTTCCTGTGCTGGTTACTCTCTCACTCAGGCAACTGATGTCATCAGCCAGCTGTGCCAAGGTATCTGCACACCTTTCAAGTTGGCAGTAAAACGTCCATGGATTCTCAACATGCGTAATATAGACATCTTCCTCACTCCCAATTTTGATACCATGACTAGAATAATAGAAAGAGTGAAGCTGGACCAAAGATTCCAGATCCTTTTGAGGAAATAAACGTCTGGCTACACCCCTCTCAGTGAGAAACTGGCAAGCACTCTGAAAAGGTGTGATTAAATCTACAATGTTAAACAGGTCCCTATTTATTGAAGCCAAGGCAAATATTGTACACTTCAGGTCAATGTCAGATGATGAATCAACAACAAACTGATGAAAAGCCTGAATTGCTTCTTCATCCCAAGCAAAAGGATTCTGACCATTGGGTTGGATTAAGTTGTAAAGGCTGCACCTGAATGCCTGAGCCTCTAACCTAAGGAAGCGTTCATTAATTGCACGGAGCTTCCTTACACACACCTGCTCCCTGTTGCCATAGTCAACATATATGACTTCTACTTTTTCTGCATAAACTCCTTCACTAACTATTAAAGCCCTGTACCATTTTTTATCCTCTGAGTACTGGGCTAAACACACAAGATTTGGCCAAACATGTGGCTGGGATGAATTTTTGCAGTGCTCCTGAATTTCATCCATTAGTACCTCAAGGTCATGGCAATTTCTACTTAACTGACACCAAAAACAACTAGGATTCTCAACATATGACAAAATAACATTAACTGTACTTCCCACTTCTAAGTGGCCTCCACAAGAGGAGCCTGGCTTAATTTCCACATAGTTCTGTCTCAAAGAGGTGTGCAGATTTTCCTTATCCTCATAGCCTTGAGAAGGAAAAGATTCACTACTTTCAGAATTGTGACTAACTGCAACAGGGCTCTCTCTCACCATCACGCCCACTTGAGAACTATGTATTCTACCACTGCTCTTTAGATCACATTCTTCTCTGACCCTCTTCTCTGCATTTATTTGGCTTTCCTCTGCAGCACATATTAAGGAAGAGGCCTGGGTCACAGACTTATCTGATTTCTGGTAAGTCTTGGGTATTTCATATCTCTGGTATTTAGCATAACCCCCCTGGGCCATAAGTTTACTTATTCTTCCCTCTCCTAACTGGGATTGGTCAAAAATTTCAACAATATATTTGTCACCCTGCACATTCAAAAACCAAACCTTTAGTTCCTTGTTCAGTACCATCTCCCTGAATGCAGACACAGAAGCTTCACTCCAACTCCCTCGTAGAGGGGAGACACCTGCCAAACAACACTTCAGAGCTAAAGCAGGCAGTTCCTTGAACCGAGGGAGCAGCTCCTTCACAGCACGGAGATCCACAGTTTCTGTACTGCCTTTGTCCACCAGGTGTATTTCCACCCCAGTGTCCAGTACCCTGGTGACCACCGCTCGATAAAAAACACCCTCGTTCCCACTGGCACAACAAAGGGATCCAGGCTGTGGGTCCCACCCAGCATCATCCAGCTTTGTGGAATGGGAATAAAAATTCCACATGCACTGCCTCAGCTGCCTGAAGAGCTGGTAATACTCATGGAGCTGCAGCCAGAACTCAGATGGGTCTCGGAGATGGGAAACCCGTGCAGTGTACAATGTCCAGGTCTTCAGATGCACACCAGCGACAGCAGACAAATCTCTATGTGTTAAAACAGGAGGTGCTTCTGGTGGCAATTCCAATTCTTCAGCTAAGGATTCCTCTACTTCCAGCTGCTCGTGAGCTTCAGTTTGGCTCATGTGACTGCTGACCAGGCAGCAAGCCCGAGACCCAAAAAGATGGTTCAAATCAACACCATTTTCCCCATAGAGGGTCACGTAATAGAGATGCTCAAACGAGTTAAAGGCTTTGATGTGAGCACTCACTCCTCTACCAAGCACCAGCGCTTTCAGCAAATCCACCTGCAACGGGGACCAGCCACAGCCCCCGTCTGAAACACCCTGAAGAGCACACACATAAGTGACCACAGGCATACGAAAACACTCAGCAGGTAAATGGCGCAGGTTAGCCCTGGTCACAGTCTCCTTTTTGCCATAGTCCACAAAGATCACGACAGCTGCATGTTGATCCTGCTCCCCAGCAAGGAGCTCCAGCAGAATAGCACGGTACCACTGGCCGTCCATCCCACGGGCAGCACAGGGCGAGCCCACTTTGGGCAGCAATTCCTGCTCCCACTGGTCATAAGAATGGCACATGGTATCAGAAAGACAATAGATCTCCTGTGACAGGCACTGCAACTGGCAGTAAATGTGGTGTGGGTCAGAGACATGGGTCACTATGACAGGCTCTGTCACACCCAACTGAAGCTGAGGGTAGTAGTAATCCAAGGCAGGTGACAGAGGCTGGTATGAGAACAACACACGGACAAGCTGTGGAATCGCAAAAGCTCCAAGGGAACACGCTGGAGGCTGCTGACAGAGCTGCTTCTTTAACTGACTAAATGGCAGGCAGCGCTTGAGCACCTGGCAGAAGCAGCTGGGAGAGACACGTTTGGCCAGGCCCAGCTGCCGCATCTGAGCTACGAGCTGGGGCAGCTCGAGCACGATGAGCTGCGGCGTTATCACCTCCTGCACCACACCAGACACCTCCTTGCCATGCAGGAAGCTGACGAACTCCATTGCCTCTACGGTCCACTGGGACACTGGTGAATCCCCACTTGCTGTTCCCTCGCGACTGTGGGAGGGCATGACATCGGCCACAATACAGCCCAGCACCTCCGGGGGCAGCTGGAACAGCTCTGAGCAGCCCCGTGCCAGGTAACAGGCGGATGTAGTCACCACGTATCCCTCGTCCAGCAGGAAGACACGATACCCCTGGGCACTACAACTCACCACACAGCACCGGTACCACACGCCCAACACCTCCACCAGCGCCAGCTCTCCTGGGCACAGGCTGGTCCCGCTGGCCCCCGGCCCGCTGGGCTCTGGGCGGGCCGCCAGGTGCGGCCCGGCCGCCGCCTGGATCTCGCGGTGGAGGAGGGCATAGTCAGCCTTACGTTCACCCAGCAGTCCCCACAGCCGCAGGATGGGCACCTCGGGGCACAGCCCCACTGCACGGACCCGCAAGGTGACGGTATCGCCGCGGCCGAGGGATCCCGGCCCGGAGCTCATCGCGAAGCCACCTAGACGCGGCTTCGCCCCGCGCACGAGGCCAATGAAGGCACCACTCTCCGCCCCTCGGCCTCATATAGAGCACGCGCCGCCCACGTGACCAACAGGGAGCCGTTAGCGGCTGCCCCGGCGGCCGAGTCCATTTTGATCCTCTAGGTGGGGTGGAGATTGGCGCGAAGGGAAGGCTGAAAAGGAAGGTGAAGCGGGCTGATACATGGGGCCGCTCCTGCTACGCTAAGACTGAGCGGAAGCACCACGAAGAGGAGAGTTACGGAATTATGGCCGGGGCTCCGCGGGGTTCAGGGTAGAGCCCGGCATAGCTGCCCTCACCCACGGTGGAGCGCTCCACGCCGGATGGGTGGCGGCGGGACGGCGGGGGCGGGGTGAGGGGGGAGAGAGCGCGCCTAGACCGCTTAACTCCCATTGGTCAGAGCTGCTCCGGGGGCGGGACAAGCGAGAGGAGCTTGGCGGCTATTGGCCAGCGGCGGTGTGAGGGCGGGGCGCGGCGTGAGGGCGGCAGCCGCGGTGTGAGGACAGGGAGCTGGCACTGGACGCCCAATCGCTAATAATTCACATACAAAGAGAGAGATTTATTAGGAGTTAAAGAAGTTTTTCACTACAAGATTTTTGCAAATAATTTTTTTGATTTTTTTTTTTTTTGAGCTGTGCTTCAAGGGTCCGTATTTGGACCAGTGTTATGTAGTATCTTCATTAATTGCATAGATGAGGGGTTGGAGGGCACCCTTGGCAAGTTTGCAAGTGACACCAAGCTGAGTGATGCTGGTGCTGCTAAAATCCTCTGAAATCATTGGGATATATAAGACCCTACTAGCACTGTCTTTTTAGTGTTAGTGAATCAGGCATTACTTTATTCTTGGCCAGGAGAGGGGTGTGTGGGTGTGTGTCTGACAAAATCATGGCCTCTACTCAGAGGCAGATACTGAACTTCTACGTTTATTTATATATGTATATTTATATATGTATTTTTAGCAAACAAATTATTGTTCACTGGTTCTAAATTACAGAATTGTCTTTAATTAGTATTCTGTCTTCTATTGGATATTGATTTCTCACTTCTCTTCCAAATTAGTCTTTACTTTTCAGTCCTTTTATTATTTTTTTCAGGCAGGGACTTTACAGCACACATACTGAGTCTTTGTTAACCTTTTTTTTTTGTCTGCTATTTTCTGCAAAATGTCCTTATGGTCCATAAATTGTGCACTCCTTGTATCCAGTTTCACCAATACACTTCTTTTAGGCTTTGTTTATTGAAGCGTATCAAGGTTATTCTAACAAAACTTAAAAGAGTTTCAGTGATTTTCCCAAGCTGTGTGCCCAAAAAAAGTCGCTTACGGCAACTTTGATAAATGCATGCTAAAACTGGTTTTACACACTACTTATAATATACTGGTTACAATGATCAGAGAGGTTGAGCAACTGTCCTTCATGGAAAGGCTGAGAGAGTTGGGATTATTCAGCTCAGAGAAGAGAAGCTTCAGGGTGACCTAATTGTGGCTTTCCAGTACCTGAAGAGAGCCAACAAGAAAGATGGAGAGGAACTTTTTATAAGGGCCTGGAATGACAGGACAAGGGGAAATGGCTTCAAACTGAAAGAGAGCAGGTTTAGATGGGCTATTAGGAAGAAATTCTTTACCATGAGGGTGGTGAGACACAGGAACAGGTTGCCCAGAGAAGATATGGATTCCCAATCCCTGGAAGTGTCCAAGGCCAGGTTGGATGGAGCTTGGAGCAACCTGGTCTAGTGGAAGACATCCCTGCCCTTGGTAGGGGGTTGGAACTGATCTTTGAGGTTGCTTCCAACCCAAACCTTTCTACAATTGTACGATAAAAGTACTTATTCTGTCTCATGAGAAAGGTAAAGCTGTGTATGCATCACTGGGTTACAAGGGAAATGGGATGGTAGGCAGGAGCAGCAGCCTTGCTGGTTTGTCATTGCTGGTGCTGGAGTACGAGACAGAAAGAACTTAGATTAGTATCTCAGGATGACAGCTATAAAAATACCAGGATTTCTGAACAAAACCTTCGGACTGATGTATAGGAGATGCTACCTGAATATGAGGAAGAAATTTACTGTGCAGAGACCAAGACTGGAATGGAATGTCCAGAGAGGGTGTGGAGTTTCCCTCACTGGGGATATTCCAGAACTGTCTGGGTGTAATCCTGTGCCCTCTGCTCTGGGTTGACCCTGCTTGAGCAAGGAGGTGGGACCAGATGAGCCACTGTGGTCCCTTCCAACCTGCCCCATTCTGTGATTCTGTGACTCCCTAATAATGGTGAGATGAATGTTTTCCAAGCTGGAAGCGCACCCCCAAATGCATACAGCCACAGCTCAATTACCATACAATCAGAAAGTACAAGTGCAAGCCAAGGAGACACCCAAACTGTGTTCAATGAGAAAATGGCACACTGGAGACACTGGTTGCAAAGACTAGAAGAAATCCTTATTTATTCAGAGAGACAAGTTTTCTACATTAATTCAACTACTAGATATTACTAAATCAAAGCCAGCTTTGTTTTATCTACTCATGGCTGCTTTTGATACTACATTTTTTACTCTTGATTGCCAAAGGTAAGGCTAGTGACAAACAGCACTAGTCTTCTTCTCTATGAAATCTGAAAGGCTTCAGATTTAAAAATAAATAAATCACTTCTGTTCAAATGTTTTGCATTATTGAAGGGAAAGTTGTATTTCCAGAGAGATTTGAAGTGGGCAGAGAGCACATTTCCATGGCAAATGACCCAGTCTGCAACATCAGCACCAAGATTGTCATGGGACAAGTGGTTCAGCTCAGTCCTATGGAGTATCCTGAGTCCTTTGAGTGCTGCAGAGCAAACTAGGCTTTTGATTTTCTGGGAACAGGACTGCATTTCAATCATGATCTTACTCAAATAGTTGAGTGAAGAGGTCAGGCAGTCTCTGGGAAGTAAGAGAAACACAAACCCACTTTTTGTGCAAAGCAGATTTGAAATCAGGAAAACTGCTTTTATCTTTTTCAAAACCTAGTACTACAGGGTTGGCTTGCTGAGACATCAAACTAACAAGAGGTAGTTCTTTATCTGTGTGCAAATGCAATTAACAACAAAAAATTCCCAAATAATTCTATAGATGTTTAGCCACATAACTTGTTCAGTGCATTGATCAACCTGCTCTTGTCTCAAACAATAGAAACCATCTCAATTATCAAACAGACAGTGTTATGTTCCATTTGCTTGGTAGAATTTTTTTAATTACTGTTTGCTGGTTGAGAAAGCTGATGCTGGCTGCTAGCTGAAGTATTATTGTGACAGTTTTATCCTGTGGATAACATAAATTTCATGTAGCAGTCTGACAATCAAATAGTATCCTCAAGTCAGGGCTGCTCCCAGCCAGTAAGGACTGGATTTGGAGCAACAGCTATACATGTGATCCTACTACCTTGTGGAATGAGAATTCAGCTTTTTGAGTCTTCTCTCTCCTGTGAATGGTAAATGTTTTAAAAAGAAGTAACTCCACACATCCGTCTGATTTGTTCATATGTAAGCCAGAATACCAGCGACCAAGGTGCCTGTGAAAGCAAACACTAAAGTTAGAGGCTTAAAACAAAAGTAACCCAATAAATAAACCCATTAGATTAAACTGTCTCTCTTTAAAAATCCTATTCTTAAGTTCAGTCTCACACTGCTCAGATTCCCAGAGAGGTTCCCAAGCCTCTTGTCTGCCCAGAGAGGCTGTGAACTCCCCATCCCTGTGATGCCTTATGTTTTAGCTTTCATATTTTTAGATTCCGTGCTGCTTTGGTGTGTAACTCTGAGCTTCATATTGTGTTAGTAAATTCTCTTCACAGTGTAGGTAGACAAAACAATCTTTTTCCACCTTGAGACCAAGGATAGTCAAAAAGATAAAAAATAGGCCCAAAAATTTTAAACAACAGTGAATTGAAGAGAAAAAACAAACAGGATGGGACTTCATAACCTAAAGCTATTATTAGACAATTGACTCCAATATGCAAGTGAACCAAAAAACTTATAAAAAGTGTGAGATCTCATGACTGGTCTTCCATTTTGTGACCATTTTGGGTCTATCTTTGGTGTAGCCCTGGCCAGGCTCTTGTTCTGCCCAAGGTGGATCTTTTAAGGCCTTTTAATAAATACCTACTTTATCCTTTAACTATCTACTCTCTGTTCTAGGTCAGCCTCTCAAGGCATCACCTGGAAATGTTCAAGGCAAGGTTGGACAGGGTTCTGAGCAAGTGGAAGGTGTCCCTGCCCATGGCAGAGGGTTTGGAATGAGATGATCTTTAAAGTCTCTTGAACCCAAACTGTTCTACAATTCTGTGATTATGTCTTTCATACAAAAATTATAATATAACATAGGGTTAGGGTTGCGTCCACACTCCTCATTTTTTAATGCTGATTGTTCTTGTAAAGAGAGTTAAAAAGCATGTACCATTCGCATCCAGGTTGGTATAAAGCCTTTGTACAGAGACATAAACCCTTCACCCTGGACAGTTTGAATCAAGCAGTCCACAGAAGATTTATAGAGCAGACCTCTAGCAATGTACAAAGAGAACAAACAGTGTTAGGATTAGAAATACACATTTTTTAAAAAACCTATCCCACTCATAAAAATAATTTGTAGCTGATGTTTTTCTACAAGCCAAAGCACTTTTGTAAGCTCCTTGGAGTCTAATCCAGAACTGAAATCCACTGGTTATGCTTAGGTGGCCATCACAACACCCCCCAGATATTTACTAAATCAGTAAAATCATCACCAGAAAGAGGAAGAGCAAATTATCGACTCAGCACTTCACTCCCAGTGAGATCAGTGAGACGCATGGTTTCAATGTGCTGCTGAAAAGATGGTCTCTGAAATGTCCATACCTTCCCTGCTTATCTCTTGGCTGGTTCATTATCCGGGTTTTGACCACATCAGCAGGAGTTCCCAGAACAGCTGCTACCAGCCCGGAGCAGGCACTGCCAACAGCAACAGATACTTAAGGAAGAAACCAAGATATATGATAAAAATTTCAGCATTTTGATTCCAGTTTTTATAATAAAGATATATATCAAATATATATATATAAAATCCTGAGTAATAACTCATAACATAAACTAGGTTTGGGATGCTTGCTAGTGCTGCTCTTGCTCACATATCCTCCCAGTGCCAGCTGCCCTCACTTCTGTGTGCAGTTCTGAGTCAGGGATGAAGGACCCACAATAGGCAATTCATAATACTGTTTATATAAACAGATTTTTTCATCACGTGAGAGAGTAAAAGAGGATGTTCTGCAGAAGTTGTATCACTGTGCTCCCACAGATTGGAACCAAGGTGTTTAAATGCACCAACAAGGCACTTCTAGTGAGGGCAGTTTTGTAGCAATGGTTGCATCCTTTCTCTTGTGTCTTCTATAAAGTGATGTTCTCTCAGGAAAGAAATAATTCTAAAGTTGCATTTCATCAGCAGTATCAAAATCAAAGAATGGGGTTTTCTGCTGGCACAGAGAGGCAGATGAAGACAGCAAGGCTGGAAATGCTCCACAATGGAAAAGGGGTAATTGGGGAATACGGCACCTGCTAACACCGTGAGTCACACTGTTGTCCACAAGTGTTGTGTTCAGAAGCAAAAAGTGTTTCACAGAGTCATAAGTGGTTAGATCTGTAAAGAGGATAATGAGAAAAAACAGCACTGTCAGGAGTGATTGATGTCTTTGCTGTTCACGACACAGGATGTTCATTTCCATTGTGGCTCCTGCCTTTGGCACAGCTGGCATTCTGCCCCCAATTTTTAATGAGGGCTGTGGCAACTGAGTCCTGTCTTTAGACATCTGGGTACATTCTCCTTTCTGCTCCCATCTGCTCTGATTCACATTACAGATGATGCTGAGCTGTATCTGGGTGTTCCTCACCAGCTGTGTTGTTGGTTCAGCTTCTTGGCTTGGCCTCAGACCAGCCTCATCACCACACACTTCCCCTGGATCTGGATCTTGGTGAAGCCTGGCTGCCTTTGCTGGCTCTGCCCTGCTCACCTCACTTAAGCACTGGTTTGTGGCTGGTGAGGTCCCTGCTTTGCTGGCCATAGGACCCCTTCAGCTCCTGGCTCGCTTTTCCTTAAACTCAGGTAAAAACTGTTACTTTTAAGCCATTTTATTTCCACAGGACCAAAACACAGCTGCACAAAGCAGAGATCACCTGCACGGTGCTCCAAACAGGCCCCCAGTGAAGGTAATCAAGACACTAAGACAAAGGCAGCAGCTGAACTCCTTTTTCTTAAAGTTTTGGTGGGGCCCTAAGTGCTGCAGGCCAAGTTAGTCCATTTACCTCCCATATTCACCAGAGCAGCTCTCTGGACATTTGGTACCCATCCAGCCCAAAGTCCCCTTACTCCTCCTTCAGACAGGATCTTCAGAAATGCGTGGTGCACGCCCCGAAACCTGAAATCAAAATGCAACTTGTGGGTAGACAGCCCAATGAAATCTTTGCACATTCTAGTACTTTGCTGCACCAGGTCCTCGCATAAGATTAGGAATTTATACCTGCAGGGATCTGGCCCTCCAGATCCACTTTTGGATCTGTCTTTGACTTTCATGCCACAATATTTTACCAGCACATATTAACTATGATACTGTTATATTAACTGTAATACTGTTTGCCTTGCAAAGCAGTGATCCGGTCCCTAACAGAAGACAACCCTTAGATCCCACATTGGGTTACAATACCAAATGTACGTGACACCAAATGATGGCAGCAGGCTGGGATGGAAAGAGCAGCATGTCCTGGTATTTGCAGGAGAATCTCAAGCCCTGCTGTGTGCCAGCCTTCCCTGTGCCTGTGCATTCAGGACGAGCCACTTCCCTTGTGCTTTCTTCCATCTTCAGAAAGCACCCTTCCCACCCCATGGTACGGTGCTGGCATGAATGTGCTGCAGCATGGAGGATGGGTTTGTGGTCCCTGGGACCAACACATCAGAACAAAGAAGAGGAGTATAAATGGAATAAGGACAAAGTCTTGAATTCCCCCCTCTCTTCACTGCCCAGAGCCATTGGGTGCTCTCCCTGTAAAAGGGCACAGAGCAGCTGGGGAGAAGGGGTGTCAGAAAACACACAGAACCACACCCTGGGCCAAAGAGTGATCAGTAACAGGGAAAAAAACACCAGCTCTGAGAGGAACCAACCTTAACGGTTTTCCTTCCAACTTCCTTTTTCCCTCCATCTGCATCTGCACCTTCACCAGATCAGTTGGGCTGGCAAAAAACTGTCCGATGGCACCCGCAGACATGCCTCCAACCACAGCTTTCCTGCCAAATGGAGAAAAATTGTGCTCCAGAATACACTGAAAATCTTCACAAGTCACAGTGCTCCAGCTGAAGAGTTCAGCAGCACAGCCCAGGTGGAACAAGTGTAAATGGTTATTTCTTATATTAACAGCCAAAGTGAAGGTAATAATTGTGGTGGCTATGGGTTGTTAAAGTAGTAATATTTCTGTAATTTTTCAAAAAGGGTGAAAACTTACCTGGGGAAAAAAAAAATAAACAAGGTTACATGATGCTGTTTTCTTAAGGTTTAAACACAGGATGGCTAGGTACACAAGTAAAGGATGATACTCCTGAAATTCCAAACAGCCTGATGATATATAAAACTGTTCTTTATCTCCCACTGCATGAGTTGTGTTAATTTTGTGGGTCTATTTATTTTATTAAAATCAGAAATT
This sequence comes from Parus major, assembly GCF_001522545.3. Classification (NCBI taxonomy): domain Eukaryota; kingdom Metazoa; phylum Chordata; class Aves; order Passeriformes; family Paridae; genus Parus; species Parus major. Next base: position 107,382,134 of record NC_031770.1, read on the forward strand.
TCAGTGTTATCTGCAGGTTCCTCTTCCTGTAGCATTAGGCATGATAAATATTTTTTAGCAGATTTTATCAATTCCATTGTAAAACCAGATACATTTTGGACCTAAGATTTGACTGTAGGACTCCTACAGCGAGGACAATCCCTAAGCAAACAATAAATATACATGAATGTGCAACATTACCATAGAGGAAAGCTTTCACCCTCCGCCCTGCCAAGCACGGAGTCACGGAGTTGTTCGTAAGTAACCATCCGAACACCAGTGTATACTGTGGAAAACAAAAGCAGGAGACAGTTCTTGGGTCTGCCATTTCTTAGGTCTGCTTTGTGAGAGAGTGATCAAGACCTTGGTTTATGACTCTCCAGAGTTAGCCTGTGTCAGCTGGTCACCGCTCTCATGTCTGTGATCAGAATGGGGAAAATGAGGGGTTTGCCTGGTGTCAGTGGGAGACCCAGGGCGTTTTAGCATCAAAAAAACTCTGGCTAAGCCACACATCTGCCAGGACGCAACACAGCTTTGCCTGCACCCAAAGAAGATGGGACTGCATCGCCTCCTTCTGGGCTGATGCCAAGCACAAAACCCCTGCAAGTGTTTTCGAGGTTTGTTGCTGTCACCGTATTTCCAAGTAAAACACGGAAAATTATTTGTGACCAAACATCTAATGCATTTGCTTTAAGAACTTGTATTTTTCCCTTGTGCTTGCAGCCTCATCTTTTTTTCCATCTTTTTTCCTAATCTGCCCCCACTTCCCTCACGTATAAGACATCTATTGTTCAGAGAACTCTGTGTCTGGACTTCCTGAACGAGACCTTCCTGCAAAGATGACAGAGAACCTATATTTTGTTTTCCCAGAAGCCAGAACAAGGCCATGAAGGACTGGGAAAGGGAAGGAAGAGAAACTATTGATCTGGAATCTTGTATATTTCAAAGTCGGATTGCTGGCTAGACTGAAACGTCCGCACAGATATATTTAAAGTACAAGAAAATATGGCAAGCTGACACCAAAAGGCTTGGCCACAGAAGGCGGGACCCATCGAGTCCCATCACGAGCAGATATTCACCTATGTGGCGGTAAACGGCCGGCGTGGCTCCTTGCCAGAGCTTCTGAACGCCCTCCTCCTGCGCGATTCCCAGCGCCGTGCGCAGCATCCCGCGGTACGGGACCGGCCGGCCGGCCGCAGCTCCATCGCGCCGCTCGGCAGCCTCACCTTGGATCTGCAGCCGGGTTTTCGTCAGATCCAGGGGAAATGTCACTGCGGGCAAAGCGCCGGGAACACACGTGAATACGAGAGCGACTGCGAGGAGACCTCCCGTGCCGGGAACAGCTGCACCACAGCTCCCGGCCAGCGGCCAAGGGGCTGGGCAGGCACCAGCAGGGAGCAGGGGCTGTACCCAACAGGGTCCAGGAGATCCCTGGGGAAAAGGAGAATTCTCATCCAGGTCTGTTAAAAGCATCTCTAGGCACAAGTAACTAAATTACATTCCTGTCAAACGCCCAGTCTTTCTCCCATATTTAGTTTTGCAGATTTGTTATGCAATAAGTGTACCTTCTGAGGGACTCTGAATTAAAAATCCTGTTCCAGTTACTCCCCCTGAATACAGACCAGTCATACCTCTCAATCGATCATGTGGCCTCTCCAATTCTGTCCAGCACACTGGCAGCACATGTTATGGTCAGGAACAACCCCACAGAGTTCATCACAATGCAGACACACATTCAGGCTCACCTACAAACTTACCTACATATCTGTCCTACAAACCACCCTAAAGCATGCTTGCTTTCTTTATACAGGCACAAAAATCACGTTTAGCCTGTTATTTCTCTCACTGAAATAACTGGTGGCCAGCAAAGGAGGTCCAAGTTGATGTCAGCTTCCCAGGCTGCTCCTGAAACAGTACGGACACATATTTGTGCCCCTCATTTCAGTGCCAGGCCAGGGGTCCCTGGCAATGGACCTTCCCAGCCTGTGGCCAGGAGCAGGGCTTGTCTTTGTTTCGATACCTCTGTGACACACCAGGGTCCTTCCAAAGCAGGACTCAGGTGCTGGGGGAAGGCAGTCACTGCTCAAAGCCTCAGCAGGTTTATAATCTATTTGTGCATTAAGTTTGGTATTCATGTTTAAAGATTAGTAAGGATTGGCAAGTTAAAAATCCTTAGAGCAGTGTTTTGCTATAAAGAACATGCCGGAACATATTCAAAATAAGTTACTTGGTCACAAAGCACTGCTACACAGATGCCAGTGGGCTTCTATTCCATGTTTCACCAAGCAGTTTTCCAACTCCATTTTTATAGGCATCTCCACTGTGACCAGAAATTTAAGAGTCGGTTTCTCTTTGATTAACCTTCATTAACTATGAAAAGGAAATTCCTGAAGGAATAAGGCCTTGCTAATAACTTAGACAACAGATCTGCCTGCCTCTTTAGTCTTTTTTCTGAAACCCAGCCAGTGAAAAGCTTAAATTAGTCACCACTGCACTGAGTTAATGACTGCAGCGCTTCGAGGCAAAGATTTCATCCTTAAAAACCTTCCCTCCAGCCACGGCCACAGAACACTTGCAAGGCTTGGATTATGGAAAAGCCACAATTAGCACAGTGAAATGCAGATTTGCTGGAGCAGAACACTGAGGAATGAGGCAACCGGGGACTGATGTAAGTAACCACCCTGCCCCCCCCGTAGGTAAATTTGACCCCCTTCCCTCTCGGAAAACCACGGTGAGTTGTACCTAGTTCTGCCACAGCCGCTGCACAGGCTGACAGAGCGAATTTGCTGGCTCGGGGCCATCTCTCTGGAAGAGGTAAGCTCTTCTCTTCTTCTGCAGGTGACATCTAGCATCTCACATGAACCGAGGCTAACCAGCCACCCTGCCCGGGTGTGTCTGCAGCAAGAGCGGGCCCTAGCGCGGATCAGCTCGGGGTGGCTTAGGAGAAAAGCTGCTGAAGGTCATGTTTCTCCAGCGCCAGCACCGGGAACTGCAGCAGCCTCCGTGTCCCCGCAGAGCTGGAAGCTCCTCCTGCAGTGACACAAGAGAGGCCGGCGCAACAGGCTCCTGGGAAATGTAGTCTGTCACCAAGGCTGCTCTGTGCCGGGAAACCGGCACTGCAGGTACACACACAAGCGCGGTTTCGTCCATTATCAACATTGAAAAGACCAATTAATCATTAATGAGAGCTCAAGATTACGCGTGGGGTCTGTTTGCTTTGCAGGATGCTGTCATTGGCAGCGCTGCTTGGGAGCCCCAAACTCTGTTCCCGTGTCAAGCAGCTGCATCCGGGAGGGATTAATTGATCCAGATCTGGTTTAGTAAAAGCTGCATTAGCACCAGCTACGTGCCGAGCTGGGGCTGCGCATTAGGCACGTAGCCCTGCAGTTTGAACAAGGATCCCAGCCAGCCTGGGATGGCAGAAATTGATCACTTCTCAGAGCCCTGAAGTGAAAAGTTTAAAGCTTTTCCTGGCTGAATGCTGAAGTCCTGTTATGTGCCAGTCCTAATTTCTCTAAAATTATTGTAGATCTAGTTAGATTATCGTCATTTAAAAAAAAAAAAAAAAAAAAAAAAAAAAAAAAAGGTATGCACTGTCCCAGGGAAATTTTTCATTTATCATTATGGCTCAACTGAATCCCTCAGTTAATCATTAGCCATTAGTCAGTAATCCTCAAGCTGATTTCAGGATTTTTTTGGTCACAGAAATTTATCCCAGAACACCTCCCTACATCTCTGTCTGACTGCCTAAAGCGTTGGTGTGTGGTCCCTGTCAAAATAATTCAGAGATATTAAGGGAGCATTGCAGGTGAAAGATTAAGTTGAAGTTGGATGAATCTGTCTCATTGGTCATCAGTAATTGGTATTAAATTGGATCCTTCTTGGGGTTAAAATTCATTAACATTCATGCAGGGATAAAACCACCTCCTGACAAAGCCATGGTTAAAAATGGAGAGAGGGCATATTGAAATGGAATGCAAATGTGCTTGGATGCATGAAAGGCATGAGTGGTTCAGATCCTGTTTCTGACCACGCAATCTGCTGTGGCACTTTGTGCCTCCCTCCACAGCTGTTCTGTGGGCTTGGGTCAGCTTGTGCCACGCTCTGTCAGCCTGTGTATCATCAACTTGTAGTGTGGGGTAGAAAGGACCTCTAGAGTTCACCTGCAGTCTTCCTACAGTCCTCTGTCACACCAGGAGAGCTTCGGAGTTACATCAGGCTGCCCAAAATCTTGTTTAGTCCTCTCCCAGGATGAGGGTTTCACAACCATCCTTTAGTTGTACACTTCTGGGTATAGTCTCATTCTGTTTGCTCTATGACCATGCTTTAGGGAGTGGAAAACAACAACTAGATGCCCCCTTAAAGTAAACCTGATAGCATTGCAGCATCCTGTGGAAGGAGCAGTTCTCCATGGTCATTCTTAGCCTGAAGAAATAGATTATTTTAAAAACCAGATGATTGGGGGATGGCTGTGAAGAGGAATATTCTCCTCCCACATGACCTTTGAAATGAGCCTGACTAGAGGTGGATGCTTGTGTGGACAGCTCTGTGAAGTGTGGAGGAGAGAAGGGCCAGAACTCATGGAGATCCACCAAACACCTGGAGTTTCTATATCCCTGAATCCCGAGACAGACAGCACCAGCAGAGAGGACTCTTCCTGTTAATTTATTTCGGTTCTCAGTGAAATGGAGTTTTCCAGTTTCTGTCCCAAGCCAGTCTGACCAAAGGCTGCATATGCAGGGAGTGTGGACTTGAGATGGGGTGGAAGCACAGCAGCGGGGTCTGGGACAGCTGTGTGCTGCTGGAGAGAGGCAGCCAGACTTCCCAGTGCCCTCACCTGTGCTTCTGTGTGTGTTCACATTAATCACTGCACAGCCTGAGGAAAGCTTGGCTTTTTCCCCATCATACTGGTTGTGTCCTCCTCACAATAGTGCCTTGCATCTCATGTCCTTCACCAAATCATGCCCTAAAAGTACAACCTAAATAAAACAAACAAAAAAAGGCCAAAGCAAACAGAAAAGCCTTTAATGAATGTCTTCAAGGAGGCTTGAGGGCTTGTCTTACCTGTATATATAGATCATTTTAAACTCACTACTCAGTCAGTTAATGAAAATTTACCATGCATATAATGAAAATATGCATTTTCTTCAATATTACAAGGTCTTTAGCTCTTTCATCACTTTACCCCTTAACAGCAAGATATATAATTTAATGGATAAAAGAAAACCAGGAAATAAACATGTAAGGAGCTGTGACAGCTACACACAGAAGTGTAGAAATACCACAGTTAACAGTGATTTATCTGTTTATTCCAGACAGTTTGCAAAATGGAGATCAACACCCTGTTTGTCACAGTTGATGTATGTGAGCTTGTTCTTCTGCACATACAACCAACATGTAACATCCCAAGGTATTTCAGAATGAATGTTTAATGAAGAAACATACACCTGGTTTTCACAGCTCTTAACCTCCTACTATCAGGTGTATTTCTGCTGTGCTACTTTTACTGTACTGCCTGTCTGCACAGGCACAAAGGTTCCTGTTTGTGCACCCATTCCTGTATAGGAAGAGAGTTAAACTGTATTTGTATCTGTATCTGTTTATTCCCACTGCCTCTTGCCCTTTAACTGGGCACCCTGAAAAGAGCCTGGCTCCCTCCTCTTTGCACCCTCCCTTCAGGTGTTCATACACACTGAGATGATCCCCCTGAGCCTTCTCCAAACTGAACTGTTCAATCTGCTTCAGCCTCTCCTCACATGACAGATGCTCCAGCCCCTTTTTGGCACTTCACTCTTGGCAGAGGATCACCTCCCTCAGTCTACTGGCAGCTCTTGAGTGTGTTATAAATACATATTATAATATTGGCTTTTCACAAAATATTGAAATGTATGTTATATATATAATATTAAAGTAATTCTGCTATAGTTTTTTATTTCTATTAACTAAACTTAGGCATAGTAGTGGAATAGCTGATAGCTATGCTTGAACTGCCTGCTTGGTTAACATCCAACATACAAATGATGAAGACCCCTGCTACTGACGTGTCAACTATCAGCACTTACTGTCTGATGAAAGTATGGACCAAAACCCAAACTGGAGATGATAATAAGAACAGACTAAAGCCACAGTCAAGGAGCATGCATGCTCTAAAAAGGTGGTCCTGAGGAGGAGTCATGCTAGACAGTTCTTAGAGCATGTAAACTATTTGGAGAAAAGTTTAAATATGTGTAATTGTTACTGAATATGCAACAGGCTGATGCAATAGTAAAGATATATAAAGGGTGTCTCAGAAATAGCAGATGTGCTCTTGGCAGAATGCCAAGCACCCAGACATTAAACTTTGCTTTATTTTTGTCTCCTCTTGTCTTTTATGAAACCTTTAAATTTTACCAGGAAGGTGAAGCAAAGTGCAAAGGTCCATCTCTGACTCGTGTTCAACATGGTGTCCACCAGGACCTCAGATCTGCAAAGTTCCCGTCCACCCCCTCAGCCTGTACTGGTGCAGGGTGTTTCTCCCACCCAGGGGCAAAACTTGGCATTTCCCTTTGCTGAACATCATGAAGTCCCTTCTTTTTTTTTTTTTTTTCTGTAGGAAAAGCTGGACCAGGGGATCCTTGAGGTCCCTTCCAAGCCATTATTCTCTGGTTTTGGGATAAGTCCCTGTCTGCTCCTTTTCCAGCCTGCTGAGGTACCCCTGAGTGGCAGCACACTCATCTGGTCTGTCAGCCACTCCTCCTGGTTTTGTGTTCTCTTCAAAGCTGCTGAGGGTGTGTGGGGCTAGATTCTGACAGCACTTCCTAGGGGTTTTTTATACTTAATGTATTCTCTAATAATTTTGATGTGCCACTTTCACACACGCAAAGAAACTAATCTGACCTCTCTGAGACCTTGTCTTCTGATATGGCACTGATATAATAAAGTCAAAAGTCAAGCAGGTTTTGACTTGTCAGTTCAGCCTCAGAAGTGTTTCTCTGCTCCTCAGACACTGGACACACATCTAGCCTTTAATGAGGTATCTCAGACAGGTGAGAGATACCTTTCTTAAGGCTTCTGCTTCAGCTGATGCCTGCAGAAGTTTCTTGTCATCTATCTGACTTGCTGAAAGCTAAATGTCTGCAAATCACAGGCTGTTTTGTGATCTCAATACTGAAAAAAAAACCTGTATTTTTTTTTTAAATTGAAGAAGTCTCTGCACCGCTTTGCCACTGTCCCTGGCCGTGTCCCTGGCTGCCCGGGCGGCCTGCCAGCAACCGGTGCAAAGTCCAAGGATTTGCCACAGCAACATCTACGGTTTGCAAGCGGCAGAGTTGGTCCTCATGCCAGAACAGAGCAGAACTTTTCCAGAGCAAGGGTTTGTTCCCCGCGCTGCCCAGGGCTCGGCCGGCAGGGCCGCTCCGCAGCTCCTGGCGATGAACTCGGAGCGGGGCCGGGCAGGCGGAGCAGCTGCCGGGGCTGGGACAGGCGGCGAGCAGGCAAAATGGATCTCGCTCTGCTCTTGGCAGCACTCCTGGGACTCCTCATTGTCAAGGCTCTTTTGTTTCAGCTGAGAAACCCGAGCTCCCCTCCTTGCATCAGGAGCTGGATCCCTTGGTTTGGAGCCGCGTTTCAGTTCGGGAAAGCTCCTCTGGAGTTTATAGAGCAAGCCAGAAACAAGGTAATGCGTGTGCTGGCGTGCCTGCTCGTGGGTGCCTGCTCAGGGTGGCTGCCTGCAAGGGGAAAGGCAACCAGAAACTTCTGCCTTCAGCTTTGCCCTTTTCTGTCACGTTTTATAACGTCAGGAACATTTAAATGGTGGAGAATCGGCTTAGCATCTCCAGCTTTGGTGAGTTGTGGATCTGATCCAGGAACGGTCTGTGTGCTGTGATCGTCCTGCTTGGACCTCTGCCGTTTTGCTTTTGCAGCCTGGCTGTGTGTTAAGCTTGCTTTCAGATAATGTGGAAAGCTCTGTGTCAAGTGCTGGGACCAGAAACTACTTATTTGCATGCCTAAAGTTAGGTGAGATTTTTGAGCACCAGCTGCTGCCCCTCAGCATTCAAGCAACACAAAGAGGTGCATGGCAAACAAAAGTTTTCCATCCTAAAAAATCTTAACCAAACATGGAGGTAAGGATTTACCTCCTGGACTTGATTTTTTTTTCTGTGTCTGTCAGATAGAAAGAGATCAAATTCTTAATTTGTAGATATTTAATAATAACTGACATAAATTCCAGTTTCCCACTTTCATTCAGGGATTATGTCACCTGCTACTACAATGTAGTCAGCCTTAAGTGTTCCATGCTGGAGGATCATGCAACCCACTGCTTGCAAAAACTAGCTAAAAATGAAACCACTGTAACATCCTGAAATTTGAAAACAAAACAACACATAAATAAATTTGCTTTTTCATTTTGAACTTCTAGATTTCATATTTGTATTTCTTTATGTATTGTTACAAACTCATGGTGTTGAAGCAGAGGATTAAGTCTGATCTTTGAGAACAATAAGAGTTGTCAATCTTCTGTTAAAGCATCTTGGGTGAATAATGGGGTAAAGCTCAGAGGTATGATCTGGAGTTTCTTGGCTTTTCTGTGTGTTTGACAGGCCAGGTTTAATTTTATATTACTGTGTCTTTCCTGTAGCTTTCATCTGTGCGAATGCACACTCATTGACTCTGGGTTAATTAATTTTGGTGTTCATTTGCCACGAGACCCTCTAGGCTCCAGGTTGATGCTGTGGCAGCTGCTGACACATTTGCATACACCAGAAGTACCTGAAGGACTTTATAAACTTCTGGGGTTTTTTTGTGACAGAAACTAGAACAAGAAACATTTTCAATGGGTGAAAACTCAAAGTAAAGAAGGAAGAGAAGGAAGAAGGAAGGAAGGAAGAAAGAAGGAAGTTTTCTTACATCTCTCCCTTTACTGTGTGTTTGCTGGTAGGACCTTTCCTTTAAGTCCAGCAGCTCCTTGTGACCTGTCCCTGTGGTCTCCCTCGGCCAAGGGGAATGTCTCCATCCATCCCTCCCAGGCTGGCCACCTGCCTGCAGCACCATCACCTGACAGTCTCCCTGTCTTTGAGGAAGGCACTTGTTTGTTGTCCCCTTCCTCTCCTTAAGCCCTCCTCAGGCACTGAAAGTCTCCCTCCCTTCCCACCTCCCACACTGGCACGCTATGCTGAGGCCGGGAAAAGTAAGTCTTTTCCTGCCTTCTCCCTTTTGAAAGAGTAGGCAGTGTTGCAGAGTACAGCCAAACAAACACTCCTGCTGCCAGAGGGGTCATTAACAGGCACTACAGGGCTTGCAAAATATGTCTGCAGTAATTCCAGGCTCCTTGGTGCTGCCAGAACAGGGTTGTGTCCTTAGTATGAGCAAGCTGCCCTTGTAAAAGGTGTTGCAGAAAGAGGCTTTAGGCAGTGTGAAACCTCTTCATCTCTGCAAGGTCCTTATCTTCAGGAGAGACTCTTGCAATGAGAAAATTCCTCCTCTGATTTATCCTTCAGACTGTCAAAGTGACCCTCATCTCTTTCTTAATTCCTTTCTTTCTTAATTCCTCTCTTCCTTAATTCCTTTTGTGTCAAACCTTCCCTGGTTTTTCTCTCAAGTTCTGGGTAACACAGTAAAGTTCCACTGCTTCCAGCCTGCCCTTTGCTTGGAGTTTGCTGCTTCTATTTTCCTCCCACGGAAGAGCACGTGGGCTGGAAGAATTGCCTCCTTTCCCCCTTGTGTCATCACTGGGACTAAGAAAAGAAAGTTCCCCTGCTCTAATAAAATATTTAATCTCTCATCTAATAAAAGATACCACCTCTTCCTCCTGAAGCTGCCTGGTGAGAGCAGTTTTGCAGCAGTCTGGAGTGGGCAGGGGGAGTAACCACAGCCACCATGCAACATAAAACACAGGGTGAGCTGCTTAATGAGGGGTTCAAAGGATGTGGCTCCCCACTTCACCTGGCGAACATGGTAAGAGTTAGTTAGGAATTTCAAATTCTTCTCGTCAGTTTGCTGATTAAGCAAACAGGAAAAGTTAAACCCAGGAGATTGTTCTGCACTGTTATAGGGACCTGTGGGACCTATAGCTCACTCTCAGAGTGAGTGTTGATTTGGGACAAGGTGCTGTGTCCCAGGACTCTTGGCCTTTCTGTGTGTGGCTGGGTGAGGAATGGCTCACTGGGTTACACTCCTGGAGGGGAGCAGGCTGGAGAAGGCTTCTGGTGGACATTTCCATAGTCAGTGTCCACAGCTGAGTCACTGAAGGTCTGTGACCAACCCCAGATGTAGAAGAGCAAAATGCTGCAGTCCCTGAGCTAGAGAGTGGTCATGGCATTGGCCCTGTGTTTGTGCACCCAGGGGAGAGGAAACCCACCCAGTGCTCCCAGCAGGGCTCCTGGTGCAATGCAGCTGTCTGGGCTGAGCGTGGTTGCTGTCAGTGTCCCTGGGGAATATGACTATTTCCCTGATTTCCTGTGGGATTTTGGAGAATGACCTTCTGAAGTTTTTATTTCTCTGGAGTGTTGCTTTCCTTAGGCTTGAATCTGCCTGTCACTGTGGCACTGAAGTGTTTCCCAATCTTTGGAAAAAAAATTAGCTTTCATGAGTGAAAGCAGTAAATCCTAAAAGGATTTTTATTTTCCTTTCTATATCTCTTTCTCTTGTGAGGTTTCCTTAAAAGCTGTTTCAGAGCAGTAATGCTCTGGGTGCAGTGCTGGCAGCAGAGCCTGCACTCTGTTGGTACCTTCCCATAAGACAAGTGCAGAACTGCCCCACAGCTCGTTCCAGGAGGTGATTTTATTGCAGTCTAATGTCGATGTAATGACACATTTTGACAGATGAACAGTCTGGTTATTCAGGTGTCTGTCTGGGACAGCAGCCATTAGGAGAGCACAGTAACAGGGTGTAAAGGGCACACCTAGGTCAGAGAAAGCAGCCTCCTGCTTTTTCTTCACAGCTCCTGGTTTAGGGGTTTGCTAGGCTGGAATTTGCATCCAGATGATTTGACTAAATCTCTTTTGTTACCCTGTGTCTAAGTTTGGCTTCACAGCAATGCACAGCAGTGAATCCATAATTTACTTATGACCCATATGAATAAAGTATTCTATCTGGTTTAAACTATCTAACTCCTCAAGCCCATTAATTTTTACATTATGAGAAACTGAGAATAATCACTATCTTTTCCCCTTTTCCTGGTATCTAAGTCCACCTAATCTCCTTTTATTGAAATATTCATGCATGTTGTGTGTCCCTTTGACTAGCTCAGAATATCCTGCAGAGATGGAATGGGCAGAAACACAATTGAAGATGCAGGTACAGGATGGGTTTAGATGTTTGTTGTCCTTTTTCCTTTCCTTTCCTAGCAAGATAAGAGCTCCAGATTAATTATCATAGAATGGTTTGGGTTGGAAGGAACCGTAAAGCTCATCTCATTCCAACCTCTCTTCCACAACAGGGACACCTTCCACTATCCCAGGTTGCTCAGAGCCCCATCCAACCTGCTCTTGAACAATTCCAGGGATGGGGCATCCACAGCTTCTCTGGGCAGCCTGTGCCAGGGCCTCACCACCCTTATAGTAGAGGATTTCTCCCTGATATCCAATGCAAATTTACTTGCTTTCAGTTTAAACCCATTTATTAGCACTTGCATAATAAATTCTGGAGTCAATTCAGAGTGCCATTATTCTAAGCCTTCTTCTATGATATTTCTAGGTCTTCTCATTGTTCAGACTCTTAAATGATTCCAGATCATGAGTAAACTTTTAGCTCTTCTTCCAAGGAATGAATTTTAACACCACACAACTTTATGTCTCCCTAAAAGCTGTACTGGGCTCTTTTTCAGTACAGTGTATTTATCCACTACTAATCCTAATCTTTAATAACTCTTACTGTAATTTTTTGAGTACTAAAATGACTCTTCGAGGCTTTCCAGGTCCTTCTGGCACCACGTTTGCCTGTCCATCCTCCTGTCGCTGAAGATGATTCAAGAGATCACAGTAGGGAGTTCTGCAACTTCTTATTTTAATTCCCCAAGAGTTCTGAATTGAAATGTTTATCACTGTTTTACCCAGAACTTGTTTCAGTCTATTCTGTTCAATACTCCCTTCAAAACAAGGTCTCAGTCCATCACTCTCAGTGAAAGGCTCCAAGGTGGGACTTGTCTAACACTGATGCAATCCTACCTCAGATTCCTTCCCCACTCGGTTTCCTACACCTTGAATATTTCTCAGGCTCAGCATCACACTGGGAAAATTCCTGCATCTGGCATGCTCTGAAAAGGCTTTGTTGTTGGGGAGGCAGATTGCCTTTATTAGTTTGATTCTCAAACCTTTTTTAGTAGTTTAATTTTGCATTGCATTTACCAAATGTCATATTTATTTGGACACAATGTTTTGCTTTCTTTATTTCTGTAAGATCTGTGTTTGAATATCTGCCATTGCAGTGTTACTCTGTGAGGCTGACTTATTCTGGAGAAGGCCCTCTATGGAACTTTCTTATTTCAGTTTTGATAAATATTGGTGTAATTTTAATGATTCTGAGTAGGTTGCAGGAAGTTGGATGAGATATAAATGCAGATTGTTTGTGTGGGCGTTTGCAGGTTACCAAGATGGTCACAGGACACATAATCAGTGCTGTCAGTGGAGTCCAAGGGCAGTTCAGCTCCCTCCAGAAACAGGTGTACAGGAGATGGTCTGGTGAACTGGCTTTTAGGATCCCCTGACTGCACAGAATTGATTTCTGTTGTCTATTATGGGAGCTCAGACATCTTGCTCACATGTAATCACCTAAAATAAAGTGCTCCAATCTTTAATTGAGTGCGACCTTAATTGAATAATTAAGTGTTATTGCAGGTTTCTATTAGTTCAAATTTAATTTTATTTTAAAATTAGTTTAAGTACATTTTAATGTTAATTTAAAATTAAAAAAATCTAATTTAAAAACAAGCACAGTACAAATTCACTAATTTTTATCCAGACTGAGGATGAGGACATGGACATCAAAAAAGCTGTTTTAGAAATTTAGCTATAACAGAGTCATAGAATCACAGATAGGTCTGTGTTGGAAGGGATCTTAAAGCTCACCTTGTTCCACCTCCTGCCATGGGCAGGGACAAATTCCAGTGGACGGGTGCTCAAAGCCTCGTCCAACCTGGCCTTGAACACTTGTTATTAAAACAATATTTTATTTATTATCACCCAGAGAATTTGAACTGCCATTCCTTCTTTAATAATTTGCAGTTGAAGGACAGAATCAAAATTCAGCTGGTGTCAGGAGGAATCTTTTCCTTGGCTTCAAAGAGCTTTTGATGAAGCAGGATTTACACTGCAGACACCGACAGCAAAATAAATGGTTAAAGTCAATGGCATAAACAATGTGAGGAAGGTAGAATGATATTTTATGCCTGTATCTGACAGTCAGTACATATTGCACATTGGCTTTCTAGTTTAGAGTATTTACAAATATGAGGAATAATTTTATCAATGTAGGAACTCAGAATTGAATGCCTGTTGCTGAAAGTTTCTAGGATATTAAATTAAGGGAAGATGAAAGAATGATGTATGGCATCAAAAAGCTTTCCTGAATGTCAGTCAATGTGCTCTGCTCAAAGCTTTTTAGCTATTTTGATATTAGTCTCTACAAGAAAGAAATCATTGGTGTTAGGAGACAGGACAGGGAAGGGAAGGGAAGGGAAGGGAAGCTGAAATATTAAAAAATATACAGGAGGGTGGAGTTTTTGCTAAAAACAGTGTAGACTGAAATAATAGGATTTTTATAGTATTGGTACCTTGCTGTGGCAGCCAAGGGATGCAGTAGGTAATCCATCCCTTGGGTTCTCTAAGTCCACGTAGGTTGTATTGTTTGAACTGCAATGTAATTCAAATATAAAGTGTTAATTAAGAGAAGGAATCTCTTCTACTATGCAATTTCCTTGTGGTCATAAGTCTGCAATTTTTGGTGTGCTTCATGTTCACCTTTGTGCAGTTCTGAGCCAAGGTGTGCAGACAGCAGGAATGGTCAGGTCCTCCCTGCTGACCTCTCAGCAGCACTGAAGTCGTGCTGGGGCTCCTGCAAAGTGTAACAGTGTACTGACAGGAAATCTTTCTTTGTTCCAGCATGGACCTGTGTTCACAATATTTGCTCTGGGAAAACGGTTCACTTTTGTGACTGAGGAGGAAGGAGCTGAAGCATTTTTTAAATCTGAAGACTTAAATTTTGAGCAGGCGGTACAACAAGCTGTCAAGAATGCCGGTAACTGAGACCTGTCTCTTTTTTAAAGGAAACCAAATCTAGTTACTTGGGAACATTAAATCCCAACCAAAAGCCTGGTGGCTTTTTGATCATGCCTTAAATGCTTATTTTAATTCATGACCATGCTATGAAATGGTGAAATTCAATTTTTTCATGATGACCCAGTACTGTAAACTGGCTGAGGGATTTGGATTCAGTGTCAAGGAATCAGAAGTTTCTGATCCAGGGACTGTTACTACTTTTACCATCCAGCAACTCCAGTTTGAGGTCAGGTCCTCTGCTGTGACTAGACACCCCACCTGCATGTACCCTGTTAAGAGCAGTTGTAGGTAATTCTATCACTTCATTGGAAAATCAGCTTGCAGCAATAATTAGTTGCTACACAATAGTAGAGCAGTCATTAGAAAAGGATGAGATGTTTATGAGAATGTACTGCTATAGCATGGAGACACAAACTTTTTTTCTTTGGATAAATTATTTTTAACTTCATTCAGTTTTATGGTGCACCTGCACATCTCTGTACATCCCACTGGGGGGAAGTCTCTGGATTGTTGGTTCTGGCACTGAAGCTTCATGAAGCAAGATGTTACACAGATTGGGAGAACAGAGTCATTACTGAAATCTTCACATGGTTACGAGGCAGCTTCCAGGGAATTTTACTTTAGAAAAATGAGGGTTAAGGCATTTAAATTAAAGTCAAAAGTTATGTGTAAAAATGTTCACTCTATCTTTCAGTGAAAAATCTACTTTCCAAAACATTTCTGTTTCATTTTGTTTTTAGTCTCTGTTCCTGCAGAAGCATTTTATCAGAACCATGGTAACCTCTACAGCATGATGAAGGGGAAAATGAGTCCCTCTAATCTGCACATGTTCTCGGGCACTTTGTGTAAGGAGCTCCATGAGCACATGGCTCACCTGGGCACGGAGGGCACAGGTGACCTCAATGACCTGGTAAGGTAAGGGAGTTTTGCTGCACAGCTCGAACTCAGGGGTGTCCTACATGGGAGAGAAATGATTTTGTAAAGCAGCTGGAGCCCAGTCTTACAAAAGTTTTGTCAGGATGCTCATTACAGCTTCATGGCTGCAGGTGGCTCACAGAGTGGACAGGGTTTCGTGTAAAGGTGTTTCTCCCAGTCAGGAGAAGCATCTGAATTGCCTGTTTGGAAGAAAAAAGGAAACACGAAATGTTCCGACAAACCCTGTTTTCCAAAAGATGGGATAAAAGCTTCACATATTTATGAAGAACTTAGGAACAGACAAAATGCTTAATCTTCTGCAGGTTGAAACTTTTCATGTTTGAGCCAAGCTTAGATTGAAGCTTAACTAAGGCCCTCTGCCACTGACTTAGCTGCCAGAACTTCACATAAAAAAAATAAAAATGTTTTATGTGACAGCAACAAAGCTTTTAACTCCTTCTTTTTCCTGATTATCTGGGGCAGCACCTATATCTTGTCAGTCCATCTGTACTAAAAGCTGAATATTCAGTGGAATCACAGAATGGTTTGGGTTGGAAGGAACCTTAAAGATTCTGTTATTCCATCCCCTGCCATGGTCAGGGACACCTTCCACTAGAGCAGGCTACTCAGAGCCCCATCGAACTTGACCTTGAAGACTCCCAGGGATGGGGACAGCTACTGCCTTTGGTTTGGACCTGTTTCTAATGCCTCACATTCAGATTGTCTTCTGCTGCCTTTTTCTGCATAATGCAGTAAGATACAGCTGTTATTGCAATTAAATCTCATCCCCTCTCACTGCAGATATTGCAATTCGAATTAACTGGGGAAAAATGTGAGGGAGAGGGACTTTGAAATATGATAGGGGGTGATCAGTTCTGCTTTGCTAAATAAAGTAAAAGTATTGGAATGCAACATTCTGAATAATTGTTATTTAGCTGCCTCAGAATGAAACCCATACAGCCACCAGATGGCCCCCTCTTCCTAATTACAGAAAATCAGAAAAGGGAGTGCTATTCTCTGAAATACTCACTTGGCAGCATCTGGGACACAGCAAAGGCTGCACAAGAGTTTCTTGAGTACAGGAGAAGGGTCTTAGGAAGGAGCTCAGAGTTTGCAGGATAACAGAGTGAGAAAGAGTGAGATGAAAAGAAACCAAAAAGGTGTTATCTGCCCAGGAAAGCTGCAGCCAGAGGACAGATGTTTCAGGATGTTTGGTCCAGAGGGGTTTGTACAATGCCCAGAAGGTTCCTGTGGGTCAAGCTGACATGAGAGGGGTGATTACTGGGGAGAAGGGGACCTCAGAGGTCAGAGCCTTTCTGCTCTTACTCATGAGACCAAACCCTAACTCGTGAAGTTCAGCCATGTGTAGAAGACCAGATTGAGGTCTCTGTATCTCCTGCCTCTGTTTAAAATCTGAAATCAGTGTGTGGGTGAGGTGTGAGCCTTGTGCCAGCCCTTCCATACTGGTGTGACCCTTGAGTCCTACAGCTTCCAGGGCTGGCAATCCAGTGCTGCGTCCTGGTCTAAAACTCCTGCACCAGCTTCTCTGTGGCCCCTAAGTCTTGGGAACCTTGTCCTTGCAGGCATGTCATGTATCCAGCGGTGGTGAACACCCTGTTTGGGAAGGGCATCTGCCCAACCAGTCCGAGTGAAATCAAGGAGTTTGAAGAGCATTTTCAGAAGTATGATGAGGACTTTGAATATGCTTCTCAGATGCCCGAGTGCTTCCTGAGGTAAAGGGGCAGAGATGATGATTGTGGTGTACCCACTACAGACATTTATCTTGTTGCAGTATCAGCCATGGGAGACATTTCTCCTGGAGGATGATGCCCAGTTCATATTGATGGTGTGCCCTCAGGTGAAGTAGACTTTTAGCTAAATGCTTCAAAAAAGTTCTGACCTTATCTTGTGTATTTTCCTGGTACAAAGCAGAAACAACCTGGCTTAGGTGAGCAGAGCCCAGCTTGGAACTGTCAGGGAGCAGCAGAATAGGGTGAAGGGCAAAGGCCTGAGCCTAAGTGTTAGTCCCAAGCTCAGGGGGCCTCCAATGAGGTGTCTCTCTGCTCTTTTCCACACCACAGCTGTTTTCCCAATACTAGTCCCAGGTTACATGGCTGCACTGTCACAGAATTGACCTTGGGTAGAGACATCCAAACCCTGAGGAGGTTCTTCCAGACACTGTCAGTGCTCTCAGGGCCATCATTGCACTTTAGCACCTCAAAATACCTTCAGAAGGAATTGAAGATACTCTAAAAATGTGGCCTTGATTTTCTTCAAGAGGATCATTCTTAAAAAGTTTGGCCTAAGCAACCTGTCCAAATCAACAATGAAAACCTGTCATTGAAAGGTATGAAAATGTAGGCGTATTACAGTCCCACATCCTGGCTGCAAGAGGAGGTCTGGCCAAGGTGAAGCCTTGGATGTGCTGTTCCTCATGCCAGTCATCACTTCTGTCAGTCAGACTGACACTTGGCTGTTCACCAGCTGACTGCTGTCCAGGGGCTTTTGTAAAACAACCCAAGGAGTGCTTCTCATGGAAAAGGAAATGTTGGTTTGTGCTGCTTCAGTTCAGTGCTTCTTGTTTTTCTTTACAGGAACTGGTCTAAATCCAAAAAATGGCTTCTAAAATTATTTGAGAAAGTAGTGTTGGATGCTGAAAGGACCAACCCTTCAGAGACTGCCTCCAAGGTAAACATCCGAGGCTAAGAAATAAGATGACTTTGTTGTATATTCTGACTGAAGTGATGGAGGGCAGGAATTACTTTAGTACTGGAAGAAGTAAGTCAAATATGCCAGCTTTTATAGCTATACCCAAATGTTCCAGTATTGCTGTCACCTGCAGTAGGACAGACCCATAACTTTGACTCCTGTTCCTCCATTTAGTTTATTTCAAGCAATTCTGAGAATTAACATCTTCCCCTTAGGAATTTTCAGGCAAGGGTTCAGAGCTATGACCCATCCTCAGCCTGCAGTATCACACTGCAGTGAGCAGTTGAAAGAGGTGAGAGAAAGACCCTTCAGTTGTTTATCTGAGGGCACCGTGCTGTGAAACTTCCAAACCCTACATGTGCTATTTATAAAGCCTGGTGTAGATTGAGCAGATCCTTCAACAGCCAGACTGGTAGAAAATAGCAGATTACTGGATTGGAAGCCAAGTACCCTAAATACTGATTGTGTCAAAGCTGAGATAAATTGTTCCCCTGGTTATTCTCCTTGGCTCTGGCAGAAATTCTGCTGATAGGGCTGACAAACGTGACGGCAGACTGGCCTGGGAATTTTGATCTACCAAATGGTTGTAGAACAGACTATTAAACAAAACAGGTTTTATTTAGACTTCAAAAGCTTTACATACCATAATTTCTTTAATAAAATAAACCAGATTAGCAGAAAGAAAGAGAAGGCTGGAGAGGAGCTGGTGGGAGGTAAGAAGGTGCAGGAAGTAGGAAGCACAAACTTGGGCATCTTAGGTTGGATGGGAATTTTGAAAAAATCAGCCATTTTTTATTCAAGGTCAGCCTTTTCCTCCTCTGAAAAGTAGGCAGGAAGCTTTCCCTCAAGTGCATGGTTGCCCTGCATTTAAGGAAATATTATAAACAAAAGCTGATCCTAGAACATTACACAGTTGCTATAGTTTCAAATAATATCAGCCCATTGAAGTCACTGCTTAGGTCACCAATGAAGTGCCTGAAACTAGGGAGTTTGCTGATATGTCAGACCATCTCTTTATAGCAAGCACTTTTTTGGCATGAACAGAAAGAACATTTTCTTCATTTCCATTCATTCAACTGGCTCATTCCCATTTTCAGGTTCTTTAAAGCAGAGGTGTAGGACAGGGATTAGAATAGAGATTTTTTTTTCCTTTTTCCCATATACAAGCAACAATGGGGAGTGAGGGAAACCAGTCCTCTAAAACTTTAAGGAAATAAAGAGCAGTGAAAGTATTCAGGAGGGATTCATGTGGTGCACTGAGTTTTCCTGGACCTCTGCCTGTGTGAATCTCACTTGCTCTTAATAGCTGTCATTTCTACAATGCGCCTTCCAGAAAAGCCATAACTAACATTACTTCTCTTCGAGAAACTAGTCCTTGAGTTCTAGTAAGCCCTGCCACAAACTACATTTTAATATATTCTTGGAAATAGAATATTTTCTTTTATTCTAACAGACACTTCTACAACATCTCCTGGATAATTTACAGGGAAAACATCTAGCTCCCAATTATGGTCTCCTGATGCTCTGGGCTGCCCAAGCAAATGCTGTGCCTGTAAGTACATCAGCTACAGAAACACCTTCTCTCTCTCCTGTTCCAAAGCCTGGATTTGGGAAGGAAAGGCTTTGAAGCAGAGGTCACACACACTCCATGGATTCCAAAGAAGGGATTATCACGCCCACATGCATCACTCCAAATATACCCAGGCTGCAATGTCACAGAAGCAATGACAAGAAAAGCTCTTCTTGTATTTTTCCTAAATTATGTTGTCCCCTGTCATAACATTTCAGGAACATAAGCCTCACAGCTATTAAGATCACAGTCTTAAGCTGTGAAGAGCATTTAACTCTGTTTTGAAGCACTGTGGCTGTATTATAGAAAAGACTATTTCAGATACCCCAGTGTTACCAATTGTAAAGAATATCAAAAGCATAATAATAGAGTAACTTCTTTTGTGTGTAAACCCTAGAGTGATTTTTTATTTTTATTTATTTTTTTTTTTTTTTTCATTTTTGGGAGGTCTGCTGTATAAACGCCAGTGGAAGAAAAGCAATAGTTTGACTGTAGAGCTGTTAAGTTTTGTCTGTGTTAGAAAAGGATTTGCTGGATTAATGATACTGATATAAGTATGCTAACAAGCCCAATATATCTAACACATCTTAGGCTGACCAAAGACATTTATAGAAATTTCTCAGATGAAAAATCCATAGCAGCAAAAACATCCTTTATTTACCATGACTACTAAGCTCTTTCCAGCACAGTTATGTCCATTACAGATGTGATTTAGAAAAACATGATAGTGAGTTATTTTTATATGTCCCCCTAACGGATATATCTATGTTTTTTTGGAGATTGGATATTGCTGCAGTTTAGCCTAAGGGAAATGCATCCATTTCAATGAGGTTTCTGTGGATTCACGTGTTGGCATAAGTGGGAGGCATAGCCTGCTGTCTGTTATCAGGATAACTGACATTCCTTCCACAACACTTACTTCTGTAATATTCAGCTGTAAATAGACATACAGATATTTTTCTGTTTCTCAGAATAGTCACAACCACTGTTCTGGGGAATGGAATGACGAAAGAAAAGGCCTTTCACCTTCCAAGGGAATTTTTTACAAGTACTTTAAACCCTTTTATCTGAAACAATTCAGTTATTCCTTCTTAGGCCACGGTGTGAAGCCACAGTGTCCAAGCACTGTACAGGAAAGCTAAGCTACAAGATTTGCTTTGCAGAAGGAGGGCTGCATCCATGTCAGTCTGTTTGGGAAATGACAGTCAGAGTTTCATCCTTCACCAGCACAGATGGCCCACAACGAGATCTGTGTGCAGGCTGCACCTCCTGCTAGCTCAGCAAGAGGAGAGAGACTCCTGGCATTGCTGCCAGTCCTTCTGGTTTCATCCTACTTAAGAGGATTTTCTCCTTTCCTAAATTTCTTGATTTTCAACTTCATTGCATAATCAGTTAGCAAATTATTTCTAAAGGGGATATACTACTCCTTGTTTTGCTGTTAATTAAAACTTTTCCTGCCCATTTTAGTGTGACTCACTATGACAATGCCCTGAAAATTATTTAACTGCATTTCTGTAAATGCTAGTATGAATTTATTTTTTTTTCATTCTGTCAGCTAAAACTAATCATTCATGATGATTTATTATTTCATTTAACACCTTATTTGAAAATAAAGGATTCTGTGTTTCAAAGCTCAAGGCCAAAGCTATATAATGTTCACTAAAGATAAGTACACAGCAGATGACTAGACATAATCTCCCAGGAGCTGAGCCCTTAGATATGGATTTACCCAGGAAGCACAGCTCCCCGGGCAGCTCAACTACAACAGGCAAATACAAAAAAAAGTGCAAGTGTTTTCACCTGCCTCTGTGATTTGATACAAAGATACTGTCATTCTGTTCCATGTCCCTAAATTCAAAATTTCTGTTTAGGTTGCATTTTGGACCCTTGCTTTCATACTCTCTAATCCTTCTATTTACAAGAAAGTCATGGAAGACCTGGCTTCTGTTTTTGGAAAAGCAGGTAATAAATCTGATTTTGTCCTTCTGGAAGCTGGAAGTGATTTATCCTGTGTTGGCCCAGCTTGGTCAGTGGCTGGGAACAATGAGTGTTCCTGCTAAGGGTGCTACTGATAGCAGAGAGTCTAGCTCTCAGGTCTTTACTCAGTACATGCTCAAGATGTATTTTTAAGCAGAACACCTCTGATGTTAGCAGATAGAAGCTGGGAAAAGAACAGTATGTGTTTGTTTCTTCATTCCTATCATTTAAACTTAGATTTGTGTTTCCCAGTCTTGTGCTTTTTCCAGGCACATACTATAGGGTCAGATGAGGTCTTTCAGTTCAGGTGCTTTTCATGGTTTGCTGTTCACCAGAGTTACAGCTATTCATGGAAAAAACAGGCCAGGAACTGTTCTCTTTTCTGTCATCAGAGGCCAATTTTTCCAGCTTGGTTCACCCCACATGAGTAACCTCTTTCTCTCAAAAAGCAGTCACCTATAGGGAGCAGTTGTTCCCATATGCAGTCCCTTGGAAAATGTTAAACTTTCACAGAAGACTCTTTGTTGACATGGGTCAAAACTGTATCAGGAAACGTGTCAGTAACTAACCAATAAAGAAAATTTATGCAGCCTTTCTCTTGGCCTTGTTTCATTTGCTAATGTTAACAAGGCCCAAGAGCTCAGCTATGGCTTCTTATCTTGGTGCCTACGGTCCCTGAGATTTCCATGCAGTGTCCTATGAAAGCACAGAAGAACTAAAGACTTTTAACTTCCAATGTGACTTTGTTTGGCTCCTTCTGTCTAGCACCATATCTGCACCTACCTTAGAGTTATTGAATTATGTTCAGTGGCTTTTCTTAAATTTTACTGGTTTGGGTCCATTTATTTACTTTGAAATATAGAGACAATTTTTGGAAGTAAATAATGCCTTGAAGTCTTAAAATATTTCACCCACAGTCCTAAAGCAAGACATGACAGCCTGTATCAAAACAAGTATGAAATCTAATTTTTACATGGGGTCTTCTTTCTCATGCCATAACAGGTAAAGATAAACTGGAAGTCTCTGAGGAGGCCCTGAAGAAGATCCCTTTCATTAAATGGTGCACTTTGGAAGCCATACGGTTGAGGTCTCCAGGTGCAATCACCAAGAAAGTCATAAACCCAATTAGAATTAAGGTGAGGTTTGGTTGTGAGTTTTTTTTCCCCCCAAAGGATGCTGTATGATTTGTCTGGAAAGGGCCCTTCTGATAAATCTGGGTAAAATTACAGTGGTAGAGATATTCCCCAGCCTCCCATATATATTGTTTTTAATAGATTTATTTATCATTATTAATTTATGAGTGGTTTGGATTCTCCAGCCCACAGTCTTGCCTTCAGTTTTGAATTAAGATTGAATTGAATTGAACTACAGATACTGATGGCATATAAAAGAGGAATCAGACACAATAAGTATAGTAGAAGGAACCACATTTTAGTAGCTGATAAGACTCCTTTTTGTCCTCTTCACTACCATTCAGAAAGGAGGTGTCAGCATCCAGGAATCTGGCAAAGAAATGTTTGGGGAAAACCCCACACTCTTAAGGAGTTAGTGCTCATGATTATTTAAGATTACTCATAAAATAACTAATATCTATTGTTATAGAAGGCTTTCTTTGCATTTCTTTGCATTTGAAGGAAATGTTTAACAGTTTTCTTAGAAAAAAGAAAACAGCTCACATGGTAAATGAAGAAGCAGGAAAGACAGAAGTAATGCTTCTGATTTTTTGATACCTAAAAAAAAACAAATCAGAGCACAAATAATCTTTCCACCTTCTCCACTGTTTAGGTTTTATGGAAAAAAATAGCAACAGCAGGAAGAAACTTTGAACATGTAATATGGCCACCATGGCTTTATCACCTTCACTTGTATTTTCTTAGGATCTTCCTCTGGTGGAAGTACCAAGGAGGGACTATTTTGTGAGATTTTTAGCTCTTTTCTTAGAGATTTTTTTCTTTTTTAGAATTTCACCATTCCTGCAGGTGACATGCTGATGTTGTCACCATATTGGTTGCACCGGAATCCAAAATATTTTCCTGACCCAGAAACATTCAAACCTGTAAGTTGTCTCTCTTAGTGTGGATATTTTGCTGTCTTTTCTCCCTTTCACTTATTTTACAATAAAAGCATATGGACAAACATGCTTAAATCTGGCTGGAGAATGGTCTTGAATACAGAGACATAAAGGAGGAGCCTGTAGGAATAAAAAAGACTTTTTAATTCAGTGACATGTTCCAGGTAATATGATACTACTTTAATATCCCTTTGATCTTCACCTTATCACTGTCTAACTCCCTGAAAGCAGAGTGCAGCCAGGTGGGGATCAGTCTTTTATCTTAAGTAACAACTGATAGGATGAGAGGAACCAGCTTCAAACTGTGCCAGGCGAGGTTTAGACTGGATATTAGGAAAAATTTCCTCACTGAAAGAGCTGTCAGGCAATGGAACAGGCTGCCCAGGAAAATGGTGGGATCACCATCCCTGGAGGGATTTAGATGTGTAGGTGTGGCACCTGGGGATGTGGATTAGTGGTGGATTGGCAGTGCTGGGTTAATGTTGGACTTGATGATCTTAGAGGTCTTTTCCAACCTAACCTATTCTGTGTTTCCAAGTATTCTCCTCTCCCTGTTGGATGATTTCTTGTAGGTATTATCTCTGCTAATTCAGTAGTTAATCTAGTTTCTTGATTATTATTCCACTGCAGGTGGCTGTGTGGGCAGGCTTGTAACTGCTCTTTTTAGCACCATCCAATATAGAACAGTTTGTCTTTTTTATAGAAATACATTAAGGAGTAATTTAAACAAAACTTCCCTTCTAGCAAACTCTTCCCAATTTGAAATCCCTTTTAACAGTTCCTGCTTCTTTGAAATCTGAAGCTGAAATTCTGATGCAGCAGTTTATTTTTTAGGAACTCTTCCTTTTTTTAAAGAGGAATAGGTGAGTACCCCTTGAACATTGTCATTCCAAATGTATGACCTTGCTTCATCACCACTGAGATTTTTTTTCTTTCTTTATTGGATTTTTATGCTGCCAGGTTTCTTCCTCAGAAAGCTCTAAACAGCCCTAGCTGAAAAAAAAAAAACCCTAAAATAGATAAATGCAAGATTATGTCTTCTCTGGGACAGCTTCATCAGAGTTTACCACCAGAAGCTTGACAGGGTGTTACTTGGCAGAGTAGCACTGAGCTTGTGGAGGCTGGTACAGTTTGTCATCCAGCAGTCATGAGATTTGCTTCTCTCAGTGTCACCCACCAGAATTTCAGCCCATATTGCCTTGTTCCTTGTGTTGTCCCTTTCCTCTCAAAGCAGTTTAGGATGGAGCAGGGATCCCTTTGGGTACAGAGAAGCTGTTTTTTGTGGAGAATCAGTCATCTTCTCACACACCGGCTTACACCAGCTAAAGCTCATAGACCTTGCATTTGTCTGTGCAGAGTGTCTTAGAAAATCTTTTCTGTGGAAGGTGTGTGTGAGCTATGTGTGTGTCATGGCACAGTTTTGTCATTTGACAAAATGAGTGGCTGAGGCTTCCCTCAGTACTGGTTGAACATTTGCATTTGTAGATATATTTTAAAAGAGAAGGTTGCATTTTAATAGCTTAAGATGCAGGAATTGGGAAATGAGGAGGTATAGGAAAACTGCTTTAGGGGTAATTTTGAAAACTTCTCCAGCATTTTAAGGCACCTAAATGTGTTTCAAATGGGACCCTAATTTCTTTCCCTGATTTGGTGTTGACTTTTGGATCCAGACTCTAATACCAACAGGTTGAACGCAAAAAAATGGTATTAATGCAACTTTGTATTGAGGATTAGCTGTACAAGGTCATTTTTAGCTTGGAGAAATAAAGTTAAGCTTTATTTATATAAGGCTGATTTGGAAAAAAAAAAGTTTCTTCCCACAGGATCGTTGGAAAGAGGCAAATTTAGAGAAGAATGCTTTCTTGGACAGCTTTGTGGCATTCGGAGGAGGGAAGCATCAGTGTCCAGGAAGGTCAGTGAAACAGCTGGGGTTTATTTATTCCCAAACCCTGCAGAGAACAACTCTCTTGAACTGGGCTTCTCTTACTCTTGGAGATAAAGTGTTTGCTTTTCTCTTTGTCAGTCTCCTAATGTTCAGCATCATCTGCACCTTGTTTAAACTGTTCTGAAAGTAATTTAATTCCTGGAAAAGACAGGTGAAGTCACAGTGAACAGGCAGAATCTGAGACCAGTGTATGAAGGAATATTGCCCCCCACCCAGGGAGGAAATTCAGCCTGGTTCTGCCTGTGCTGAGGTTTCTTTTCATCAAGGGAGAGTTGCTCCACTTCCAAACACACCGTTTTACAGACAGTTATTTAGGTTGCCTTAAAACAGTTCTAAAAAAACCTACAGAACATTTCTCAGGTCTGAGACTCTTTCCATTCTCTGTGATGCCATTGACATCTCTGTTGATCTTTAGGTATCTTGACTGACTCCTGTGTGTTTGAATCTGGTCTTTCCATTAGGGCACACAAAATTGTATTATGGCTTAAAGTGCAGGTCCTGTCTCACTTCACTCCTCCAGTAATGCCAGCCTTGGTACTTCCTGCATTCCTTCTGCTGTTTTCACTGCTGTCCCTCTTCCTGGAACAAGTCCCAGGGAGCCAGCTGCTCCTTGTTCCTGTGTTCAAACATCTCTGTGCTCAACCCTCTGCCTTCAAAAGTTGGGCTTCTCCGAGACAAAAGTGACCAAGAATCCTTAAGCCCAGTCATTTTACCTCGAGTTCCGTGTGGAGAAAGGAATCTGGAGGGTGAGGCAGAGGATCTGCATTTTGGAATCTCCACCCTATGGCAAGCTAGACATGAGTGCCAGATAAACTTTGTGAAGGCATTAGCAAAATGAACAAAACTGGTTTCTCCATTTAGGCTTGCCAGAGGGAAGTGCTCACTTACTGCTGTACCTTGGTAGCTTGTACCACATTCCTGAGCTAAATCTGAGCACAGCCTCATTCCCAGCAAGGGCAACAGCAACATTCACAAGAGGCATCTGCAGGTAGAGGGAAAGCTGCAAAACAGTGTTTCTGAAAGCTGCTTGTTTGTATATCCTGACCCATATCTTTGTTCAGGCTGTTCTCTGGACTTGATAACATCTTTCAAATAAAATTTTGTTCAGAAAGAAAAGTATAACATTTCTACACAGACAACAGATGGAGAATCTTTTTCTTGCTGAGAGACAAAAAAGCCCTTTCAGACCCTTTGGCAGGCCACGTGGTAACACACACTTTCAGGTTTTTCAGCAATAATTGTAAAAGAATAATGTGATGGTCTTGAAAAAAAAAGAAAATTAAATCAAGGGTTGTGGCAAGGATTCCAGGTTGCAGATTTCCCTTCATACAACTGAAAGAAACAATATTTCAAGTTCAGGATGCATTTTTATTTATCTCAATATTGAGGTCTATAAATGAAATGTATGAAACATTTAATTTCTCCATTGCAGAAGTTCAGCATAAAATTAAAATCTAATTTCATCCAACTGAAAGCTAGTAAATAACTTATCTGTCCAATATTCTACTGAACTGATGTGGGAAGAGCTCCCAAAAAGCCATTTCTGTGTCATGTTTTTTACCTAAAATTAAAATTTCATGTCAGTTTGACTACTTTGGTCAAACCAGGTGGTTATTGCCTGTGTGACTGTGCTTATCTTGCCTGGGTGTGTTGTCCCCTCTGGGTCCAGGGCCCTGCTGTGCAGAGCTGGGACTGGAAGGACCCACCTTTGCATGGTGCTGCCCTCTTTGAGCTTGGGCTACATCCCACCTGAGCTGGGCTAATAGCTATCAAAATATCTCTGTGCTGGACTCACCTGAGCCAAGGCCACCAAAAGCTCAAGGCAATTCCAGAGTGAAATCACGGGGGTAATTTGGATTTGAAGCTGATCCAAACAAGCTAAAACAAACAAGGATCTTCCTACTCCAGAGCCTGGGATGGGTCCATGAGCAAAGCCTGGTGGCTCTGCAAGAGTTACGTTGGGTCTGTGAGGCTTTTTAGCTTCCCTTCACACCTGCCAGGCCAACTCCATGTACAGTCATTTAGTCTCTTTCCCTATGAATTCCCCCACAGATGTTTTATCCAGGTTTTCTAGCATTTCTCTGTAGAAGAGCAAGGTGATAATTCTATTTTAACAGGGTATATAAGACTTATGTCTAAACTCTGCAAGTGAGTAATCCCAAGGCCTCACATAGGTCCACACTGGTGAATGCAGAAAACTCTTGTACACATCAGCATTAAAAACCAATAGCCTGGAGGATTTCACCTGCAGTTATCCAAAATCTCTGGCCTAAGAAGGACCTTTGGGAGAGTGTTACAGAAAAAAGAAATTGTGCCCTTGGGTCTTCTACTGCATCCTAATGGTGACGCATTAAATAATAACTCCCACTGTCACCGCTCTCTGATGTCACCAGGCTCCCAGCTGCATTATATAACTTTATATAGCACGATTAGTCATATGGCCTTTTCTGTGTTTGACTGCCTTCTCACTCCTAGGAAGTTATTTCAAGTCAGCAAGTGTTAGGAGAACATAAATGTTTATACAGTGGAAAAATCCATAATGATAAGGAGCTGGTTTAAAATAGGTGTCAGAGGGATGCTGTCAGTCCAGTGTTTCACCAGAAAGAAGGGGCAGCCGCCACCTTTGTGTTCTTTGCTGGGTAACAAACCCAAACAAACTACAGCAGTTTTCCTATGGAAGACAAACTTCTAGGCAGAACTAAAGCACAGAGTGTAAAATGTGTCAAAGACACCCCGTTTCTTACCTGATGATAACACACATGTGATGGTTAGTCTGGAGGGCCAGTGTTTTCCTACCTTTTCTTGCAGGTGGTTTGCAATCATGGAAATCCAGCTGTTTGTTGTGCTGTTCCTGTACAAGTATGAATTTTTGCTGTTGGATGCAGTGCCAAAGGAGGTAAGAGATCCATGTATTTGTGCAGCATTCCCCATCTTTATAGCCTTCATTCATCAGGCTCAGCTGAACAACCATGTTTAACTGTGGTTACATAGATTTTGAGGGTAGTATCATAAAACATGTAACGAACAACTCTTATCTTTGTTTTAACTCAGAAAATCCAGAGTAATTCCAGCAATTCCAGTTAGTGGGGCTGCACTGTCTATACAACAACGTGCTTACAAGAATGTTTTGTTTCATCATTGCCTAAACATTACCAGAGATTTGATACTTACTACTCACAAAA
Source organism: Parus major (assembly GCF_001522545.3). Lineage (NCBI taxonomy): Eukaryota > Metazoa > Chordata > Aves > Passeriformes > Paridae > Parus > Parus major. The sequence goes on from NC_031770.1 coordinate 107,410,734, forward strand.
ACAGTAAATATGGAAGGGGATCATTAATAATCTAAAAATATGTAATCATGTGTAACACTCATAGTGCTCTTCCACTACATATTCAGGGGTTGAAGGTAAATGATTAGGGTAAGACTGAATGAGCAACTGTGACACAGAAAGGTTTTACACTTAAGGGAGAATGGCACAGTCTCCACTTCATTATTTGAGTATTTTGAAAGTGTTCAAAACTGCAAGAGTTTCTTAAGAGCTCATGAGTCACCCTGACAGAGTGACTGGAGTAATAATTAACTATGAATGAACATACTCAGTGGATTTGGCAAAGCCAAAAAATAATTCTTGGTATTTGGTCTTGGTTCTCTAAGACTGAAGATGCAAGAATGTTTATATTTTAATGTTAAAGCAGAATGGTAATTCCATTAACTGCACTAACTGAAGTGTTTTTTCTGATTTTCTTCTTTCTTCAGAGCCCTTTACATTTGGTGGGGACACAACAACCCATGGCACCGTTACAGGTCCGGTATAAATGCCGGGAATGAAAGTTGTGCAGCACTGACTTTTCTTTGCCAGCCCAGACTGGAGGGATGAACCACTGAGCTGCTTCTCAATCCCACATCTTCAGGCAGGTTCTCTGAGAGTTCTTGATTTCAGCTTTCAGTGCTGTACACTGTGCTGTGCCAAACCAGTGCAGTTGTACCTGTGCTCTCTTGTGGCTGCCCACCTCCCAGTGCTTCAATCCAAGCTCGCCTGCTGCATTCATAATTTGTGGGTCAGTTATTCACAGACTTTGCAAATCTGATATACTAAACTCACCAACCAAACATTCAGGACAAAAAAACTGCAGTAATCTGGAAATCCTGCATGGAAGCTGTGCCAGAACCAGTGGAGAAGCAGCTCCCTTGGGCCAGGTCACTGCTTCCTGCAGGGTGCTTCAAATGAAGGCGAAACTGGTGCCTCATGCTAAGAAATCACATTGGTAACAACCAATAAACTGATGCTGGTGTGCACAAAATCCAGGACAACCTGACAGAGACCTCTGGGTCAGCTCCACATCCTGATAAACTGCAGTTACTTGTGTGTCACTGCCTGTGTGGGCAGGTGAAGGTCTGGCCTGCTCTACCTACAACCAGTGCCAACTTATTGCAAATAAAATGAATTTGCAATGGAAAAATTGCAAGCATTTGGGATCTTGTTCCACTGAAGCGCCTAAAATTTCTGCTGAGTTTTATTTTGCTCCACAGGATTCAGAATCAGTCCTTGCATGAATTTGCAATAAAAGTTTGACTGTAATGTTTGCCTTCCAATAAAAAATGATTGCAAGGAAAGCTGTTCCTGCTCATGAGCCTGGTTGTGTAATATCTAGAACATTTTTGCTTTCCCTACCACAGAGTTATAGAACAAAATGCACCAATATAAGAATATTTAATCCTGTAAAGAATACTGAGTAAAAGTTGTTTGAAGAAACTGTCAAACAAGTTCAGGTACCAACACTTTAAGTGCTGTCAGATTTCACAGACAATAATAGATGGCATGTATTTTTAGTCTTATAAGTAAAGATTATTCATAATTTAAAAAGTATTTGCAAAAAAAACCCCTCACACAAATAGTTTCAATAACAGTATAAACTATGGGAATAGCATGCAGAGGAAAATAACACACTGTATAATTCATTACATGGTTGACTTACCTTTGTGATGGATAGAACAACTTCAATGATTTATATGTCTGGAAAATTATTCAACCAACTTTTAATTTAGCCCATAATGGTTAACTGTGCAAGAGCTGCAGTCCTTACTGCTGTACCAGTGTCTCCTTCATAACTGAAAACCATTCCCTTGGATTTAATGTGTATTATTACCTGGAAGTGTATATTTTAATTTTAAAATTTGGAAATGACCATAATATTTTTAAGGCCAGGCTGAATGGGCCTTATAACAACCTGGTCTAGTGGAAGGTGGCCCTGCTCATGGCAGGGGATTGGAACTGGGTGATATTTAAGGTCCCTTCCAATACAAACCATTCTATGACTCTGTGATGATTTTTACAAATATTTTGCACTCACAGACCTTCACCCCAATCTGCCAGAGCAGGGGGCAGGATGAGGCCACTGGTGGCGTTTATCTGAGTGCTGAGTGTTTCTGTCTGAGCTGGCCACTGGAACCATCAGTGCCTACACATATTTTACACATCTGTGTAAAAGGGCTTAGGGCTGTGGAGCTGCAGCAGCCTCATCTCTGTGGGGCTACTGAATTTAGCAACTCTCAGTCAGACTAGAGTCAACCATGAAAATATGAGTCCTGAAAGGCAGGACATATCTTGTTAGAAATGTAGGCTTTTGGCACAAAAGAAATACCTGCTCATGGCAGAGATGAAGAAAAGTGGGCCTGACTATGGGATCCCATCACTGCCCTGTGGTGGATGACAGCTCCAGGCACTTGATGTAGTTTCCAAGGTGGAAAAAAACAAGGGAGGTGGATTAGTAAAGCAATGTGGTGGTGAAGTGATAGAGCTAAAAGGGGTCTTCTGCCTGGAAATAATCCAGAAACTTCTGGGGGAGTGAAAGGCTTTCCCATGGGACAGGGTTAAATGGGCATTAAAAGGTCATCGCGATACCCTGTGCAGGAGTGGATTAGAAGTATCTAAATTACTCCTCTTCAAGTGCTTGTCCAATCTGCTTAAATACAGCAGTACCAAATTTCCATGGGAGATCTGTCCTCTTACCTGACTCTCCCTGCTGTGAGAAAGCTGTCCTACATATTAGTATAGCAGGAGTCAGGGTAAGTTTTTATGCATGCCATTACAAGACTATAAGAAGCCAAAGATTTGTAAGCCCACAGAGAAATAAAATGTACTTCAAGCTACCTTTTTTTATTTTTACCTTCTGTATGAAGTCTGGATGTTAAAGGGAAAGCAGTGGAGAATCCCTCAAAAATCATCTTAGAAAATGTAATTGTTCCTTCTCCAGACATTAGGTAAAGACCAGATCTACCTGATAAATTTCAGTGTAGAAAGTCAGTGAAACCATGGGAATAGTTGTCTTAATGAGACAGGAAATCTAGTGTTACAAGGAATGAGAAATGAAACTCTGTTATATGAATTTTCCTTTAATAATTGTGTATCAAAGAAGTGTTTCAGAGAAAAAAAAGAAAAAGGAAACTAGCACATTCCAGCCAAATATTTTTTTATACTTTTGAAGAGGGTATAATCATTTCCCCTGAAATCATGAATTTCCTGTGGAAACACAAACCTCCTGAAAACATTTTGAGTTAAAATTGTTGACCTTCTGTAAGTGAATCTTCTCCAGTCAGTACAGTGAAAAGATCACCCACAGTATCAGCAGCCACCTCCCAGAATAATCACACCTTTGATGTCTTCCCTCTAATGAGCCTCCCCTAAGGCTGCTCTCAAGTCAAGTATTTCAAGTGGTCTTTCTCTTTTCTGTGCCACTGATTGTCACAGAATCCAGAAGTTTAGGCTCTGTATGTACACCTCAGAATAGCTGTCTGGGGACTAAAAGATAGTGCTGTGACCACTGAGAGGTGGGCTAAAAATAATGACTTCCCCTCAAGAAGAAATTAATTTTAAGGCCCTTGCTATGTGCTGGGCTTAAGGACTGTGCCAAGCAAAACTTGACTTAAGCATGTGTTTTGCTTTAAACAAACACTTAAAATGGATCTGGGGAATAAGAATGGATTTTGATTTAAGCACAGACTTAAGTGCCTTGCTGAACCAGGGTCCAAAAGCCTCAGTCCCTAACCCTTGTTTAGAGTTAGTCTTGGCATCTCTGTTGCAATTTTAAGGATGTACAAAGGTTAGTGGAAATACTGAGGTGGCTTTACTCATTTTAGGTGAACCTGGCACACATGGAAGGATTTTAGGAAGCATTTATAGCCCAAACCAGTAGGCTTTGTTGGCAACAAGGATCTTTCCCAGTTATTTGGTACATTCTAAATGCATGGCTCATCACACTGCAAAAAATACTCCCTGTCTTCCATGTGGTAGAAGGGGAATTGGACACAGGAAAGGCATTCAAAAGATAGCAAGCACTTAATTGCAACAGCCAAGGAGAGGCTTTCATCATGTGGCCATTCTGGATGACATTGGACATGCGACTGATTGGCACAGCATTATTTGGGTTTTTCACTTTGATCATAAAATTACCAGGAAAGGCTTAATGGAGTTATAAATATCTTGTTTCCATGAGAGTCCTGGGAGGATAATTATAGCACTGTAGTCTTTACAAAGATAGAGCATTTATAAAATGATATTATCTGAGGTCTCCAATGGATAATGCAGGGAATTCTGCACTCTATTCCCAGCTCCCCTATTGACTCACTGTGCTCTTTGGGTGAATCACTTCATCCCTGTTTCCTCACACTGGGATAATAATGTCAATTACGCACTGCTGCGAAGTCTGTATGGCTTAAAAGGTGTAAGTTTTGTTCCCACTCATCAGTGCACTCCTGCTTGGTTATTGATAGCAATGGCTGTCTGGAAGGCTTTGGATGAGCTACCTGTTTTCCAGATGTGTGCTACTGGTAAATTACACTACTTGTAGTGTACTTGCTACCCCATGACAAGTTACAGTCAAAACATTCAAGAGAAATATTTTAAATCTCTTAATTCACGGTTTTTAAAAGGATGATGAAACAGCTGTACCCCACAGTCTTCAGAAATACTTTGGTTTTAATGCAAAGCTTGGCATTTAAAGACTATGGACAAGTTTCTTGTCGAGTGAAAAGACAACTTTCTTTTATAAAACCAACCCCTATGGAGGAGCATTATCTAGAATAGATAATTATAAGCTGAGTAGCAGCTGCCAGTGAGCAGGAACTACAGCTATACTCTAACATTCCTAGCTGCACTTTTCCCACTCTAGGTATGCCATACATCATCTTTCCAGCTTTGAAAAAGGCAAGTGAGGAAGGAGTGATGGCAAATGAGCAAATGACTGTCACATGGGATACTTTGCTTGAAGACCGTAACATGGATTTTAGTTAAAAAACCAAAAATGTCAGTGCTTGAGAGAGATCCTGCATCTCCCATCAATAGTGCTGTAACAGCCCTGGCTGTGATTGCAAACAGCTCCTGATAAATTTGAGAGAGAGCAGAGCTCTCCAATAGTGGATGGGCCTTTGGAGCTTGCTGTGCCTTTTTTGCAGTGGGCTGAAATGAAGATGAACAGATTCCGACCTGGAATGAGGTGGAACTGCAGATGAGGAAATGGAATTGATTTACCAAGCACTGAAATGACATTTCGATATGAATAGTCCTGACAACAAAATTGCCCATTTTTCTGAAATAGAAGTTCTTGCTGTGAAGTCTGTGCATTCCTGGGGTGAAGGGAGGAGGAAAAGGCAACCTCATTACTTTTCAGGAATCTGAAAACATAAACCAGGAGAGTCTGAAGACCTAAATTATCTATATGGGCATTCTGCTTCCATAAAGCAACTTCTAGGTAGTCCACAAAGGCAGAAAACATATTTTTCTGAATGCATAATACTCATATCATGTAATCACACCTGGGCAGAGAAATCTAAACCTAAGGAGGAACATGCTCTTTACAAAGCATAATTAGAGAATGGAAAGACTTGGAATTCCTTTTTTCCTGTGTCCTTGCTCAGAGGCAATAACCAGTGATTTCGGTGAAGATCTGACCCAAATAAGAGCCAAGACAGGCTCTGTGGATGTGGTCCCTCAGCACTGCATGTCCAAACTACTCTTGCTGTGGGGTCTTGCACTGGTAAAGCAGGACCCAAGCTGAAGATGGGGCTCTGTCACATCTTCCCCTCAAAGATCTCAATTGTAGCCAGACTTGATTTGCTTGAATTAACACACTGGGTTCATAGTGTTGATCTTTGTAACTGCTGACACAGATACACAGGCACTTTCAAGGCACTGGCCTTTTATCTGACCTTTATTCTGAAAACTGTCTATGCTCAGAAAAGCATTAAGTGTGTCCTGTTTGCTCGACACAGAAGAAAATCAAGTGACTTCCAGTATCATGACATGGCCCCCTGAATGTGATTCCCAGGTTAAAATGGATAAGCAGTGTGAGATAGAGTTCTGCTCTTTAAGTAATTCACTAGAGCTGAAGATACTGCCTTTGATGCTCTTCTGCCCAAATCTTAATATTATAATTTACTATTTTAAGCTTGTTTGTAGAACTGGAATAATACGCAGATAAAAACGGATAATTACTAGCGTGTTTTCAGGCATTAAAGCTGAGGTTTGAAGTTCCCTTTCTGAGAAAATAAACCAAGGAATATTTTACTATCTGAAAACCTGCCAACTGGTCTTTGCTTACCATGAAGTGAAATCAAGCACCACTTTGTTAAAAGCCAGTTTCATCACAATTATCTAGTTGTTCCTTAAAATAATAAAGAGGCCTGAATCAGCAGGAGATGGTTTTATTCTGTCCTTTGGGTATTAATCAATATATCCAGCTAAACTTTTCCAGCAGCCTAGTTCAGAGGTTTTGTGCACATGCAGAGTTTGTACATTCAGGCATGTGGGTCTGTAGGAAATGAGTTCTCTAAACATCCACAAGCCAGGACAAATCCAGGTGATTTGTTGCAGTCACATCTGCCCTGAGCTGCCACACACGCAAGGAACATTTATCCCTCCACACAGACACCTTCCAGTATTGGCACCTTGGTACAGGGGTCAAAGGTGGAAGCTGGGCAAAGGAGCTGGAAGCTGGGGCTGTCCTGCCTGCTGGGCTCTGAACTCTCACAGCCTGGGAAGGTGCCATGCCTCTGGATGTCACAGCCTGGAAGTGTGCCATGCCACTGGATGTCTTAGTAGGCTGGCTGAACAGGACATTAATAGCAGGCTGCTCCCAAAGGTGGCACTGGAGCAGTCGAAGGGCACAACCAGATTAGAGGCCCTGCTTCATATTTTCCTTTTTTATCTTCCATTTACTGTTGCTATCCTCCCTAGGAACTTCAATAGTGCTCTTTTTCCCCCTTCCCAGCTCAACTGTAAACTCAACTTATATTTTCCTTCAGGTTTTTCAGACATCCAGGCTGCTAAATACCTGAAAAGCTGGAGTGCAACATTGCAAGGGTAAGCCCAGCAGATCAGTGCCTCAGTAGGAGATAACTCCTGAATGGATTGGCTATCCCTTCTGGAGCTGTGTCAAACTGCTGGGACAGTGGGAGGAAGGGGCAGAACCTTCCCTCTGGCTGATGTGGAAGGAGGACACCCCTTAGAGATTGCTCTGCTGCAGTGACTCAGTGCTGTGGAAACTGTGACTGCCCAAGAGTGAAGACCAAGACCGTTTCCATTTTGCCATCCCCAGTGTTCCCCTTGCATGAGGAACTGGCAGGACAGAGGCACTGGCATCGTCCACTGTCAGTCACTGATGTGATCTCTAGAAAATCAGTGCTAAATATATAAAAGCAAAGATATAAATACAAGCATACAGAAAGGTAAAGTGTATAAGCAAACTATGTCTTAGTAGAAGTGTTAAAAAATTAAGTTTTCACTTGTAGGTACAATTCAGGCTAAAAAATACTGTCTCAATCATTACTTACCTGCTTGAGGTGCTTATTTTCTATTAACTGGATATGTATGTAGTGTCATGCAGACTAACAACACAGCCTTCTACTTCCTATGATACTCCAATTATGCCTTCAGTAGTTATTTAACAGTGTCAGAATAAAGAATGAAAATTTCAGAGAAGAAAGAAAAATACAAGAAAGCTGAAGATTATGGATCACACTGAAGGAGACTGAAACATCTAAATTTTTTAAAATAATCTCTCAATATAAACAAGGCTCCTTAAAATGACATTTTGGAAAGCCTTCCTGTTTCAATCTCCATAATTAAGGATAAAGATTAATAAAAGGCAAAGAAATCTCACACAAGTGGACTTCTCCATCAAACCTGCCTAGCACTTCTTCAGAACTAGGGCTCCTAAATTCTGCTTCTCAACAATTAACAAACATTAATTACCACAATATCTGCTTTAGAGGAGTAAATTGTGTCCTGCAGTGAATTACACTGTGGCCTTCTAATTAGCACATATAAAAATAGAATTTCTGGTAGCTTTGTTTTCCTGTTTACATTCTGAAGCAAATGAAATAATAAATTCCTAAGCTTAGTCTGCATTTAGATACCTAAATAAACATCTTGATTTTTCAGAGCACCTACAACTCTGAGAGTCACACAGTGCTCCTGAAAACCAGGCCATTTATTTAGGTGTCTATATTTAGGTACATGAGTTTAAAGTGTTTGGCTTGAGGTCACATAGCTATGGCTCATTGCATTTTTTTATTTCCATTTGGGTCACAATGGGCAAGTCACTTCTAATAATTCTCATCACAAATGTAAGAAATAGCAGAAGAGGTGGTAAGAATTACTAAAAACCATCATGATGTTTAGCATTTCCTCAAAATACATGGAGTTTCATTCATAGAGAATTAAAATCAAAAAATAAAGAAATCAGTGCATCAGAAAGGTAAGACAGTGTGTTTAGATACTGAACTTATGTTGTGTTTGAGCTGTGCTCATTTCCTGGACTGAATTTTCTGACATCTTTGTCATTGCCTCCATAAGCTTGTGACCATTTTGACAAGCCAGATGTTTCAGCTTTCTCTAGTTTGACTGGGTAAATCCTAGAAACTAAGTGTTTCTACTTGTTAACACATGGCAGCAAACCACAGTTTATTCTTGTGGAATTTGGGCTGACATCATCAGTCATGCTCTTGAATTGTGGCTACACCTCCAAGATTGCTTTTGAATTTGCACAGTAGCCTGTACAAGCCTTGACCTAATGAACCAATTATGAAATAAACAGTCCAGGACTCTGCTGAGAGACCACTTGGAAAAGGACATAAGGACATAAGGAATAAACCACAACATTTGAAAGAAACAAGGAACAAAATGAAAACCTTCTATTTCAGCATCCTCATTCAAATGTGGCAATTTGCATCTGGCCGTAATATTTCAGATCTGAGAGCTGCACTTGTACTGTAAAGATGTTGTTTGTTACAGAACAAAAGGTTTGTATTTTTCTTTCTTGAGATGGAGGTTGTTTTAAAAGTCAATGAAACCTGTTTTTCCCCTTGATCTATCATGCATCTAGGCTGAAAAAATATCTCTTGGTTAAAAATATTCCTTCAACAGAAATGGGGACGTGCCAGTTGTACTGTCTTTAAAGTTGAGGGTTAGCTATAAGATAGTAAATTTCTGTTTTGGGGGACTTTATGTTGGATAAGGAATTTTTGCAATGTGAAGCCAAAAAGCCCTTCATTTTCTTTTCCAGCAGCTCTTGTTCTCTGAAGTAGATGTAAAATGGAAAGATTCTTTGTTCCTGTTCTCGTTGCCTTAAAAGACACAAGCTCCTTGTCTGACCTCTGTCTGCTCCTGAAGATGCTCAGAAATAACAGGGATATGCCAGAAAGGGAATTAAGGGAGCAACAAAGCCAAATGCAGTCCCACTGCAAAGGTGGAAGCTCAGGGGTTCCAGAGTAGTGCCACAGGTTCTTATGGAATCACAGACTGGTTTGGGTTGGAAGGGACCTTAAGGATCATCCCATTCCATACCCTGCCACGGGCAGGGGCACCATTCACTAGACAATATTGTTCCAAGCCCCATCCAACCCGAAACGTGAGCACTTCCAGGGATGGGGCAGCCACATCTTCTCTGGGTAACCAGTGCCACGGCCTCGCCACTCTCATAGGGAAGAATTCTTCCCAATACTTGATTTAATCCTGCCTTCCTTCAGCTTAAGGTCTTTTTCCTTGTTCTACCACTCCATGCCCCTAATAAAAGTCTGTCTTCAGCTCTCTTGCAGCCCCTTCAGCTGCTGGAAGCAGCTCTAGGTTCTTCTCCACACCTGCCTGACCCCCACACACCAGATTTGGAGAGAACAGACATCCCAGCTGGAGCATGCACTTCCCTGCATATCCAAGGCCCCAAAGGAAACAGCTCCACTCCATGATCAACCTGCATGGAGTAATATGTACAAGGGACTACAGGCACTGAAATTTTACAGCAGGTGGAGGATAGTTTCCTTTCCTGCAGAAATTTTTCAGTTGTGCAATTATTATTCCTATACCCAGAATGATGTAAAATGCTCTGCAGATAAAAAGCAAAAAGCGTTTGCTTTGCACATTTTTGCTTTTCTCTGTAATATGTTGCAGCTAAGCTGCTCTGCAGTTGCTGAGCACACAGAGACTCTGGAGAGGTGTTGAGGCAATGTTGTCTTACTGCCCTGAGTGACTGGGTGATAAACTGGCAGATGAAGTTCAGCAGTGATAAGTACAAAGCAATGCACAGGGGAAAAAATAACCCCAACCACACACACACACAAACACTGGTTCCAACACTCCAGGAGATCTGGAGACTGAAGTGGAAAGCCCTCTGGAACAGTCAGTGTGGAGCTAGGAAGTGGTCAAAAAGGGGAACTGAATGTTAAGAATCAGTAGCTTCCCCCTTAGATGATGAGGGGACCCCCAGAGTCATGGGACTCTTTAACCCAGATGCTCAGAGTTATTCAAAGTCCCTTGGCCAGACTGCTCTTGTCTATTCCAGACCTAGCAAAATCCAACAGTCGTTTTGGCAGAATCAAAGTTTCAAAGTAGTGTTTTCTTGTAAAATTAGATAGGCTAGAGAGGATGGTGATAAAATCTCACAGTGAAAATGAAGAAAACCACATTAAATTGAAAAAGGGATATCTGGACGGAAATCCAATTAAAGGCTAGAAAGTAATCACAGAATAGTTTGGGTTGGAAGGAATCTAAAAGATCATCTTGTTCCAATCCTTTCCATGGGCAGGAATGCCTTCCACTAGACCAGGTTGCTCCAGTCTTGCCTTGAACACTTCCAGGGATGTGCCCTCTTCCACAGCTTCTCTGGGCAACCTGTGCCAAAGCTTCTACAGCTTCACAGAGAAGAATTTCTTCCCAATATCTAATCTAAACCTGTCCTCTTTCTTCATCTTAAGCCAATCCACCTTGTCCTATAATGATGGTGAGAAGGTATAAACAAGAAACTTACTGCCTCTATAACAAAGGAACACTTAAAGAGGGGTAAGACTTGAAACTGTTTTTACACAGTGAAGAACTATGCTGTCACAGCACATTGTGGAAAGCAAAACCACAAATGGGTTCAAAAAGAGTAAAAAACTCCTAGAGAACAGGACCACTGGTACCTACTAAGCCGAGTAACTTGGATTCAACCATGAGTTCCAGAAATCCCTATCTCCCTAGTAGCTGGAAAATTCTAAGGTAAATAGGAGAACATGGAGCCTATTTTTACACTGATTTACTAAGCATCCAGTCTTGTCTGCTGGAGACAAAAAAAAAAGCTAGATGGATCCAACTGTGTTTTTTATGTTCTAAAGAAGTAACAGAAACAATTGAGATTATAATGCTGACAGAGTCAACATTAATTTTATTTTCTTTATCCATTCTAATCTCCAGACTCAGACATTTGCAAGAAATCATAATCCATTTTCCAAAGAAATTGGGATTATCCCAGTGAACAGAAATGTTAAAGATGAAGCATTGATTTCTTCAGCTTCTACCAATTTTCAGGGATTACTTACTTGCTTATTCTGAAAAAAGGAGAATTTGTCACTGAAACATCTGCAAAGGCTGAAGGACTTAGCCAGGGTTTGTATTTTGATGATCAGAAATCAAGGAAACATTATCAGGGGGCAAAATCTTTTGGTTACAGTGCTTCAGTTGTGTTGAAATTCTCCGTGGCTGCTTCAGCACACTTAAGAGGCCACTTTTGCTTACAGATTAAATCTGGAGATGGGAAGCAGGTGCAGACTGAAGATAATGAGCAGCTCAGGAGTCGGAGGAGACGGGCTAAGCCTGTGCTCTGGGATATCAGTAACAAACTCCTACTCAGTTCTGTGGGATGAGCTCACAGCACTGCTTGTGGATCCTGCAAGTAGCAGCTGTTTTATCACCTCCTTTGGTATCCTTTCCAGAATTACAGCTTCCTCCAGGTTTTGGCACTCTACAACTACTTGGGTTGTGGGAAGATGGCCACAGCCTTTAAGAGGCACAGGGTGCATGGCCTGAATAGCTCTGGGGTGAAGGGTGGGACTCCACAAAGGACCTTCTCTCAATTGCTCTTATCCTATTATTTTGGCAACACCATTTTTCCATGTCTAAAAAATGTATTATTTTGTGACCTTTCCTAATACAAATCTTTAATCCTTATAACAGGGGATATTAAAATGCTGCAATTGCTTCCATTCTTATAAATATCTACTTTGAAGGACATTTTACTGCAATCAGTAGAATTTAGGGTTTTTTCCCCTTCATCTTAGCAATGGTGCCTGGATGCATATAAACCCAAAGTGCTGACCTTGCCTTTCCTGGTTTTTCCTGAGCATGGGTTAGCTTGCTTTCAAAACTGCAAGAGATTCCTACTTTACCACAATTTTACTACAAGGAAATACATAGGCTAGGACAGCTTCATCACAATGAAAACATTCTTCCCAATATGAAAATTAATAAAAATTGAAACACAAGATACAGTTAAGAGGATGGAGATGAGAAGACACAAGGAAATTGTATAACATAAAATGCAGGACAGAAAAAGCCCAGTGGATGCTCTTCCTACGCAGAATATTAAAATAACACATCATGCAAAGGGAACACACATAAATGGAGACAAAGGAAAATATCCTACCAGGTTTAATTCCCAAAACAAAAAACAAAAAGCAGATTATTTGATTTAAAACCTCATTAGTTTATATAGTGACATTTTTGGTTCCATAGCTCGCTTTCTCTTCTGCATAATGCCTAAAGCAGTAAGATCATGGTCAGAGATCGATATTTTAGGCACAAGGACAAACCAATGAATATAATAATTACTATTATAAGTTATCTATTATACATTTAAAAATAAAAGTAGAATTGAGAGAAATCCTGAAAGGGGTCTTAACCAGATATGCATCAAGGCATAAGTCAGTCCTTTGTTGAGGGACCAGAAAGGAACTCTTCTGTTGCAAATACAGCAGTCTCCAGTGCATTGCTCTTTGCTGTTTGCAGATATGAGGTGGGATACGCTATTGATTTTATTCTTCACACCATTTATTTTCTCCTATTATTGGAAAGTGCTGCTATAAAAGGCACACATCTTTTTATATATTTTTAACTAATGGAGAATTATTCCTTACATAGATTTTATAGGTTATTTAATAATTACATGGGAGCCTTCTTGTTCTTCATTACATTCTATAGATTTTCAAAGCCATCTTTACAAAAACCTATTTATGTTTCTGTATCACCCTATTGATTAAATCCCTTTGTATTACATTTTAAAGTGAAGAGACCACAGAAAATCAGTGTTAGCCTCTGATGTTTAGCAGCCTCAAATATGCAGCTGGAAGAGAGAAAATAGCCCTTCCTTTAATAAAACATGCCTTGGGGGCATCTGAGGGTTTTCCCTTCTTTTTAAAATCATAACCAGCATCAGCCTTTTTCCATTGTAAACGTGATGTTGCTTTAAAGCCCTACACAAATGCTTCTTCTGCCATCATCCATAGTGGGGAAATACCCCTGATTCACCTGTTAGCCTGAAGAACTGGCTCCATCCCAGATGGAGCTCACTCACTTCAAAGGACAGTTTGGGTGCTGGTGGTCAGGGAGCTCCATCCCCCAGAGTAATCAGAACTCCTGCAACATCACCACAGGAAGGACTGAGAGGTTGTCATTAAAACCACGGTGAGGTGCCCTGGCAGTGTGAGGAAGTCCAGCCTGCTTCTGTCTGCATCCCACCCCACCTCTCCCCTACTTTATCCCATCACCCCTTCTTACTCCTATTCTATCCCATCCCACCTCTCTCCTACCCCGTATCTCCTTGCTTCCATTCCATTTTGTTCCTTTCCACTCCATCCCATTCCATCCCACACCACCTCTCCCCTACCTTACCTTACCTTACCTTACTCCACCCATCCCACCCCTCTTCATTCCCATTCCAACCCATCCTGTATGTCCCTACCCCATCCCATCTTACCCCACCTCTCCTCACTCCCATCCCATCCCATCCCATCCCATCCCATCCCATCCCACCTCACCCTTAGGGTGGGGGCACCGACACCTTGAGGGAGAGCAGCTTTGCCACGAGAACACAAAACACTGTCTCGAGCTCTTGCCTTGGCTCACCTGTGTCCCCTCACTGCCCTGTGCCGCTCACCTGTCCTATGTCCCTCTCACCTGACCCCACTCACCCGTCATTTGTCCTCGCTCATCCTTTGTCCTCACACATCCCCTGCCCAGCTCGCCTGGGCTCACTCATCTGTCCCCGTACATGCCCCGTGCCCTCTCCTCTGTCCCCCGTCCCCTCACGGGCCCCGCCGGTCACCGATTCCCGGCGCGTCGCTGTGGGACTGGGGGCGCGGCCAGTGCTGTGGGAGGCGGGACCAACGCACTTCTCGCCTTTTCATTGGCGGATCCTCCTGACTGTTTACGCGGGGGCGTTGCTGATTGGGCCGCCCTGTCCTCCACCTTGGCGGGCGCGGCGCGGGGCGCTCTGAGGGAGCGTTGGGCGCGGAGCGCGGCGGACTCCGGGTGGGCAGGGAAGGGCGAGCGAGCCGCAGGTAAGGGCACGGCCGCCTCCCCAGGGGCTCCTTCCTCGCCAGGGCCGCAGCGCTGTCCCGCAGACCTGGGTTATGCAACCGCCCCGCGGTCCTGCCCCGGCTGCCCTCGGGGATCCTTCCACCCGCGGCTCTCGGGGGATGCGCGGCGAGCCCGAGACCGCCCTTCCGGAGGGGTCGGAGCCGATGCGGAGAAGCTCGTGAGGAGGGATGGGGGCGTGGGAAGGAGGTGTGCGGCCGTGCTGGGAGCAGGTCGGGGTCTCAGCGATGCGGACCCGGACCGGGCGCTCGGGCAGCTCCGGGCTGGGCTGCGCCGGGAGCTCTGAGAGAGAGGCTATTCTCGGGCTGCTTTAAACTTGGCTGCCGTAGCCGAGGGGGAACGGCTGTGAAGTGAAGCTTGGTTTAGATTTGATATTAGGAATAAGTTCTTTACTGTAAGGCTGGTGAGGCACTGGCATAGGTTACCCAGAGGAGATGCGAATACCCCATCCCTGGAAGTGTCCAAAGCCAGCCTGCACGGGGCTCGGAGCAACCTGGGATAGTGGAAGGTGTTCCTGCTCATGGCAGGGGGTTGGAACGAGATGGTTTTTAATATCCTTTCCAACCCAAACCATTCTGTGATTCAGTGATCCCAAGCCAATATCATTTGATGCTTATGTAATACATAGCTCTCCAAACTTGCTGGTTTGGCTATTTTTCCCCTCACCTCTTGTAGATTCTTTTGTATATCTTTAAAATATTGTGTTCCTTTATTTCTTTAGTTTGGAGTTTAATGAAGGTTCCTAAAAACAAATATATGATAAGTTTATACAGCTGAAAGAAATAATATAAATGAGAATTGTGATTTATATGGGGGTTATACTTTATACCAGCTTCTGTCTGGCTTTCAAGTTTTGTCCTTGGAAATGGTTTGGTCTTTTAGTTAGTTAGAGTGGCTGTCGTGATGAAAAGGAAAGCTCCTATTCTATGAAAATACATTATTAGTGTAAAGAAGCTGCTCTATTTATTCTTGTAGTGAAAATAAATTATTTGGTTGCCCATCATCCTTGAATAGATGGAAGTCTGAATACTGTGAGAATATAAAACATTACAGAAAACTGCTAACATATCTCAGTAAACAAGGACAGAAGATTTTCTGTAGATGATCATGTCGGTTAACTCATCTTTGGTACCTTTAACATTAGGATCTGTGCTATCTTCCTCAAACTTCCTAGAAGTTGTCAGCTGTGTGATATAGTTTATCTGTGGCCTTCCAAGTATTGTAGTTTGTGTTCAGATTCAGTAGCCTGGTTTGTCATTGTTTGTGTTGAAAACGATTGTCATTGCATTGGTGTCCTTAATTTATTTATTTACAAATTACTTGTTTGTGCTAGCAGGAAATCCTTTCAGAGGAAGAAACTTTGAAATTTTATTCCAAGTCATCATTGTGTTCAGACTGTCTTCTAGGAGTTAAACTCTGTGAATGGCTCCTGTTGCAGGTAGTTCTGGGTAAGATTTGGGGCACAGCTCTGAATTTCAGGTTACAAGCTGGAGGGCTGCTGAACGAGTGTTCCACTGACCCCTGTGTGAGGCGACAGCTCTGGCTTAAGGCCAGTGACGCTCTAATGCTGTGTGCCCCTTATAAAACAGGCTTGCTTTAAATAGATTAGCATAGAGGCCAAGTGAAGGTGATCAGGAGGCTTGTTCTGGTTTCTTTGTGTTTGGGAAGGGTTTTTGTTCTTTGAATACCTTAATGTTGCCATGGTTACTGTAGTGCCCAATTGATTGAAGCTCAGCTTCTTGACTTTAAGAACAGCACAGGGAATCTTCACACCTGGCATTGGCTACTCCAAAATATCACCTTCTTGTTGTGCAGTGGGACTGGAATTTTGGCTTGGTTGGGTTCACCAGCGCCTCCTGGATTGTTTTCTCCAGCGCTGGAGATGCAGATGCTCAGCAAGGCCATGCCAGACAAATCCTTTGTGGTGTCAGGATACATTCTTGGCAGGGGAGGCACTACTGAACCTTCAGTGTGATGTGCATGTCTTGGACTGCTTGAGCTGACCAGTCCTGCTCTAGAGGAATAAAACTGAATAGTCCCTTTGGATGTTAAAAGCTTCCAAAAATAGTTCCAAAGTCTCAGCTAAATTTAATGCGGCTAGAATGTCAATGGAAAGGATTAGAACATTTGAGATTTGCACCAGTTAGCATTTAGAAAAAAAAAAATAAAAAATTGAAATCCTCTTCCTCATATCTGCTGCTTTTGTAAGAAGAAAAGTGGAGATTGGCACTATTTTTGTGTAGTGCTAACCAAACTGGAGCTCAACTGTGAGTGGACTTCCCTGTACTGGTAATTTTGATTCCTGTAAGGGAATTTGCCCAGATGGAAAATCAGGGTGAAGGCTGTGGGAGGGGGTCACTATAGTCCTTGTTGCTTTTGAGGCTGCAAAGGTTCATTAATCCTGTCATGTGAGGTCCAGTTCTGCTCTTTCTAATCAAATAAAAAGCCTCTATTTAAGTCCATAGGAGCTTTCTACAGTGAAGAATTAGCACCATTAAAAATAATGCTCATCTCCAGTGTTCATTGTGCAGAGTGGAATGAAATTCCAGTAAGTTACTCTGTGACCTTTCCTGTTACATTTGTGCTTTCTGACAGAGCCTTCGGTGTGAAGCCAGTTGGCTTCAGCACGAGATGCAGCCTTAGGCTGTCACCACTGAAATTGGTGGTTCTGCTACTGTAAAGTCAGTGATATTTTAAGTAAAAAATTACTCTTTCAGTAAAATCTTATTCACTGGGTTTGGTTTCCCCTCTCCTGCCTCTCCCCTGGATTTGAGTTATGGTAAAAATTCCTTTTTTTGGGGCTTTTTTTTTTTTCCGTAGGAGCCAAGATAGAATCCCTACACTTCTCCTGCACCCTTCTAGAAAAGCAACTGCAACTTTTGTGTTGTTTTTTTCTCCAAATTTTCTTAATTCCTGCAGATTATGGTTTCCAGGTTTGTACTCCAGACTCAATAATACTTCTAGTTTCTAGTGATTCTATTTAAAGCTTCTATTTGTAACATTTTGTTTGCTTTATTCTATTTTTAGTCATGTTGTTTGTCATGGCAAGCAGTGTTTAATAAAAAAAAAGTAAAGTTTCCTTGTGATTCCAAGAGATATGTGCCTGTTTCTTGATGTCCCTCAGGGATTCTTCTTGAAAACTCTAAGGACAGGGAAATGTTCACCAAGGAAATGCCTTATTAGTGTCCATAAAAGCAGTGGATAAATCTATAAATGTTCAATGGTATGGAACACATTGTCTGTTCAGACACTTCATATACTCAAATTGTCTTCATTCATTATGATTTCTGCTGAAGGTTTTGGCTCTGCAGGAGTCTGACTTCATGAGAGAATGTACATCTTTGCCCTTTCAGTTTTACACTAAATAAGTGTAATTTTTCAAGGAGAAACTTCAGTGAGCTACTGCTGTTTTCCAGTGAATATAATTTTCTGCTGGCCTCTGTTAATTTTAATTAGAGGTGTACTGTGTCTAAAAATAGTGACATAACAGAATGAACACAGAGCTCCAACATGGAATCTCTACAGAGATTTTGGTCACAGCATCTCCACTGCTGAACACTGACATGACCTGGTCTGTGCCAGTGGGAAGGGTGCCTTGTGTTTGGAGCTATCCCAAATTAGAAACTTTTGCACACCTGGACTATGGGAGGAGAAATTTAAAGCAACCCACATCAGAGTGAAGTGATGTGTAGAGTCTGGAAGGAGAGTGGCTGCTGTGATTCTCCAATGGTTGAAAGTGCAGCACTCGTGAGGTTCTCATTCTGTGGGATGTATTAAAGTTGAGGGTCCAAACCTTCTACCAAATTCAGAAATATCACAGGTTACATTTGGGTGTGCTTTAAATAAAGGGAATAAATGGATGTGGCAAGTGCTCAGCTTTAGCTGGAGTTTACATGAAGTTGTTTGGCTCGGGTTTGAAGCTGTCTCAGTGTCTCAGACTTTTCAAGGGAACAATCATCATGACAGAGTTTGCTGTAATGATCCCAGTTAAGATTTTGGATAATTTAGCATCAATACTGGGACTGGATAGTGTCTGTATTACTGCATATATATATCTATATATATATATATATCTATATATATCTATGTATATGTGTAAAATCTGATTTGGGAGGGGAGAAGCAAATGCATGACTTGATTTGAACTCATTGCATTTTAAAAGGAAGATAAGTACAGTTTACTATTACGTGGGGTTTTTCTGGTTGTTTCTTTTTTTTGTGTGTGTTTGTTTTCTTATTAATATAAAAAAGGATCTTAAGGGGATGAAATTAACTTATTTTTTCAGAAGCTGTGGAAAGGAGCTTTAACATAAATGGGAATGTGAACCAGCGATCATATTATAATAACATAAAAAAATACTTTTAATTTGATTTATTTAATATGGAAATCCAGTTCATGGATGATAAATGACTTAGAGTTAATTGTTTTAAGGGATTTGAAATGTAAATTTTTTTGTTCTAAATTAGTTGAATAATTGGAAAGAGGATATTTTGCTTGTCAGAGGACTGCCTGAAGTGGGTAAGTAAGTTCAAAGAAGCCACAAAACCCTACCAACAACATGATACCTGAGCCTTAAGGTTTGACAGACATAATAAAGGATATGTAGTTATGATTTTTTACATATATATATGTAAATTTTTGTATGTGTAACATTATTCATAATATGGAAAAACGTAAGATTTCCATCTTATGCCTGAGGATAACTTCTGATTGAAGTCTGCTAACAAATAATTCAAGTATGTTTGTCCCCTCTCATTATCATAAGCTCAGGCTTATGAGCAGTTTATTTCTCTTGGGGAACATATATGTATTTAATTAGTGAGGTTTCTGTTTTAACTGTGGGGCTGTGCTTTCTATGGTGCAGTGTATGGCAAAAGAAAATCTGTGATTTCACTCCATACAGGTGTTCTTAAACCATCCCATCATAAAATGGGCAGAGGATTTAAGAATCAGGTATAAGTTGACTTGCTGGTGGAGGGAATGCTGATCAGAACTCTGGGTGTATCTTTATGAGTAGAAGGTGCCTGTGCAGGCGCAGACACCTACCTGCAAGTCTGGGAAAAGAGCTGGTCAAAAGACCTGTGAAACAGTGACTTTCTTAAAAAGATTTGGCCAGTGCCTAAGTCCCACTGGGCAAAAATGTTTCAGTAGTTGGCTGGAAAAAAAAAGAATCAAGCTTTTCCTGTCCAAGAGCTCTAGAAGAGCAAGACTGCCACATGATGTGAATATTTATTATTTTCTCATCCTGGCTGCTGCAGCATATGTTCAATTTTTTATTGGTTAAAAACCTGAGCTTTGTGGTTGTAACTTAAAATTCTGTTCTGTTTTGTTGTTTGTCATAGTGGTTTTGCTGAATTCCTAACATAAAAGCTTTCCTATGTAGTACTTTATTATAATATGGCTCTCCCAGGAGAGAAAAATAAACAACTGTTTTGTGAGGAAGCCTATAGACTTTACTGACTTCTGTCAATAGATTGAGATTATTTGCTTCTCTGGACAATTAACTTTGTTATGCCTTGAGAAAGGAGGTGTGAAACTGGTTAGCTTTAACATACATAATCCAAATTCCTACAACTTCAGTTTGTCCAGTGTGACTCTCAGATGGTCACTGTCTTCCCTGGCTGCAGATTGTTTGCCTGTTGCAAATGAAATTCTTCCCACAGCCTGACACAAGTCTGCCCTGCCATGTAAATTGTGTTTTGTAACATGCTGGGCTTGAGGTTCATTTCCATAAATCTAATGACATGGGCTAGACATGATGACAAACATGCTTAAAGATGATTGTTTTTGGAGATGATTTATTAAAGCTTTTTGCTAAAGAAAATACTACATTCTGATGTGAAGTTTCTGGCTGCTGTGAGGTTTTCTTTATCGTATTTCCCTGGATGTGTTTAAATGTACAGTAATACAAAGCTTAAGTGAGTTGGTTCAAGTACCAGAGGCAATGTTACTGTGATGGTGAGCTCTCCTACACTAACATGTACTGCTGAATTTGTAGCCATCTCTTCTGCCATTTGTTCAGGCTTCTTCTTTCCAATTAGAATTTAATTTCTGAACTGAAATAAATTGGAGGTAGTTGTGCTAATATTGGGCAGGGCTGCTGAAAGGAAAGTGTGTATTTGATAGCCTGAAAACCCATCCTTAGGTTAACGCAGTACTTTTGAGCATGACTTCAGCTTGTGTATTTGAGAACTTCTGTCATTAGCCCTTAGACTCCAGCAATAACAATTACTGATATTTCCATAACCTTATGTTGTGGAATGATGTGCTCTGTCATCAGCCAAATCTCATTTCAGAGCAGAGGTTATATGAAAGGCACAGCCATAGCAAATTAGCTCTATAATTTAACTTTGCTGAGATTAAGTGTAATAAACCCATATGGTTTAATTTTGGACAGCAGTCCTATATAGTGTGTTTGAGCTAATATTTACAGCTATTTATAGAGAATAGCAAGTATGCAAGACAGCAAGGGCAGAGCAGAACAGATGAGCATGCTGAGTTTATGTAACTCTCTAAACGCTTGTGTTAGGAGGAAAAGCAGCTAATGATTGTATACTGTTATTGAAAGAAACAAAAAGGAAATAGATTAGATTAGAATAGATTATCCAGTAAACTTAACTTACTGGGGCTCTGTAGATTGATGTCTCGATAGGTTGATGTCTACTAAGGACTGCTAAATTCCTGATTTTATACTAATTAACACCCTGATCATTAATTGGGCCTTGACTTACTCCCCTTGGTTGGTATGAAGCTTTCTCTCATTACAACAGTAATGATACCATTTAATGTATGGTCTCATTAGGTGTGCCCATCATTGTGTGTGCCTTAAATGTACCTTTCTGTACTGATGCATTTGGTATAAAGGCTCCAAAATCAACCTGACTTTCCTAAAAATGCTGAAAGTCATCTTGAGTCCACTCTTTCCTTAACTTTATTTGCTTCCTAGTGTGATTAAGATGCAAATAATAAATTGCTAATGGGCTTTTAAAACCTATTCAAGGGTAAGTTCTGTACTTAAACTGTAGAAAAAATTGGCTGTGTTCTTTGTACCAGAGATGTGTCTGGTTCTACTGGTTCTTGATGATGACATATTTATGCTCCTTTCCATAAGGGTCTTTTGTTTTGTTTTTTCTTGATGCCTGGTTTAAATTTTGAAGTTGTTTTCAAAGTTCTTCTTACCCTGGGCATTATGCTTCCTGAGCTGGCTGCAGACTCAGAAGCACCAGCAGCCTGCCCAGTAACAAACATGGTTCTCTTAAACCCAAATACAGCACAGTGTTTTCTCATAGGGCAAGGGGCCCTTAAGTAATGTCTCTTCTGCTTGTGTTCAGGAGCTTGTACTGGTATGTTTAGACCTTTTCTGTGCTAATAAATGAAGTTAAAGCCAAGTCCCTGTTTAAACCTTGGTGAGACTGATCTTTGTGCCCTGTGTCAGATGCCAGTTGTTGCTTTGAAATAGTGTGAAAAATTCTTTCTACAAATGGAACCCCCATACTTAAGAATCTATGGGTCACCTTGTGGATGTGGAATGTTTAAATATGTAGTGTAACTGTGTGATGTTATCTTCTCTATGCTGCCAGGGATGAGGGGAGATTCTTACTTCTTTGGAATGCGGGGCCTTGGCCACTACGGCTGCATCCCAGAGGATGGAGGACAGTTCCTACTCTACTCTATCAATGGAGACAACGGCCTAAAGACATGTTTTGCACAGGAAGATTTTCATGAAATAATTGATTTCAACGATCTCCCAAATTCTCTCTTCGCCTGTAATGTTCACCAGTCCGTGTTTGAGGATGAGGACAGTAAGGTACAGTGTCTGTTCCTAAGTTTTCCCTGTAAGAGAAACCTATGCTTTATATCTGTTTATTGCAGTCAGTGAAACAGTTTAATCTGTTTATGCAAAGAGACTAGATCACAAATACGACTTTTTTCCTAAGGTGGCAACAACATTCTTCTTTGATGTTTATTTCAAGAACTTAGAAACCTTTTTGTCAGCTGAGGTAAACAAAAAGTGTTTTTCTTTTGTTGAAATTTGCAGAATACTGAAATGGAGGTTTGTGTCTTCATGGCAACCTTGGCTGCAGGGATGGTGGGAATGGCAAAGTCAAACGTGTGATGGCTGCTCCTGCTTGCTGATCACAGATCACTGAGATTTCTGTATTTTCTCACAGAATTAGAGAATCCTTAGGTTGGCAAAGACCTTTGAGTCCAACCATTAGCCCAGCACTGCCAGCACTAAACTGTGTCCTCAAGTGCCACACATACGCATCTTTTAAACCCCTCCAAGGCTGGTGACTCAACACCATCTCTGGGCAGCCTGTTCCAATGCTTGACAACCCTTTTAGGTGATAATTTTTTCCTAATAGGCAAGCTAAAACTCCCCTGGCATGCCTTGAGACCTTTTCCATATGTTTTAATGATTGCTAATTTGGATAAGAGACCACCACCACCTGCCTCACTTCAACCTCCTTTCAAGTACTTGTAGAGAATAGAGTTAAGGTCTGGCATGTTTTAAGTTATCTGTAATGCTGTGTTCTCACTGTCATTCACTTCAGATTTTCAAGATAAAGACATGAGAAACTTCATGAAAATATTTTGAACTCTGCAATTAATCTAAAACAAAGTTGAGAACAACATGGTCTTAAGATAATAATAATAAGAAGAAAAAAATCAACTCTTGCAGGAAGAATTCAGTTTCTGTTTCTTAGTCTAGTATTCTTTCTGACTGAGACTTCAGGAATATAAAACTGATAGCTTGGGGCTTTATTGTCTGATGAAATGAGTCTGAGCTAATTGTTATAGGCACATCTGAAGCTACTTGAGTGTCCTGTTCAGAATTTTCAATTCAGAAACAAGCTGGCAGTGGTACAGTGGGTTTTGCCTGAAACTGTCTGAGCTATCCAGGTAAAACTGGATCAAAATCACTGGGACCAGAATGGACAAAGACTTTTTAATGGGAGGGGTTACCAGATAAAAGAGGAATAAAACAAGACTTATAAGGATACAGGCTTCCTGTTAAACATACTGAAAGTGATGTCTGCTGAGGCTGCACAAGTGGAATTATTTGGGTTTAGATTTTTAGGCATTTTTGTCTTCTGTAATAATGTCTTGTATATGTTTGAGTAACATAGATTAATACTGTGATATGAGCTTTAAAATGGGTGTTTATATATTACAAATTCTACACTCTAAATTGCAGTTTTGAAAAACAGTGCCCTATTTTACTGAATAGACCTTTTGCTAATAACCATCTTGCATTTACGTTCTGCCATTTTCCAGCATTTTCTCACCATCTGGTAATGAACCTGACTAAGTTGGAGGGGTCTGAAAATCTATTTGTAAAGGAAGACAACAGAAGCCCACCTGGAAGTAGAGAATCTCTCTTCACCCTGCAGAGATTCTATCCCCACTTGCTCCTGAGCTTTCCCTTTTGAGAGCTGTAGTCTGGTATTTAGCTGATGGCTTAGTTAGAAAATGGAATGGGTGATTATGTAAGTATGTGGGATAGCAATCCCCAAAGACTTGCAGGACTTAAGGATGTGTTTTAAGAATAGCAGCTGGGTTGTGGAGGTGGGTGTTCTGTGCCACGTGCAGGTCTGTAAATGCCCTGTCCATGCTGTGGGTTGAGCAGCTCTGTTTGCAGGTAAGTGGTTACTCCTGTAAGTCTCTATTTAACAAGATGGGATTATCTTTGGATTTCTCATTAAATCCAAGAACCTGGGGAGTTGATTATGGTTTTTATTATTCCTGTAGAACATGTACTTGTGTTCCCAGTTGATTAATACCCATAATCCTTTCTATTAATAACTGTTGCTGCAAGATAAGAGCACACATTAATTCAAAATAAAATATTGTCAAGTTGCTAAGCTAAATTGTAAAATCTCACATCATCACTATTCATAAATGGTGCTAACACTCTTCAATTATATATTGATCCAAAGTATATGTAATGGTACACTAAACGTCTAAAAAGTATGTGATACAGTAATAGTTATATATAATATTGTTTAATTGTGGTGTTTATTCTACAGAAAGCTTTTTGTAATGTATTTTTTGACTTTTACTCTTGACCTGCACTTTTAGGAGGAAAATGAAGCTATGATTGGAAGTTACAAGCTAGTTAGTAAAGGAAGCTGAAGAAACCCCTCATTGTAAATGGCTGGTTTGATTTGGTGTGGGAAGTTTTGAGTAACTTTAGCATGGAACAGTATTAAAGAAGTTACCCTGTCAGTTCTAAGGTTACATTATCTGAAGTGTCTAAGAGGCTGAAATGTCAAGTTCAAACTTCTAACACACTAATATCTAAGCAGTACATTCACAAAAGACAGGTTTTAATTTGAAGGCATTTAGCTCCTTGGTATCAGGTACAGGGTAAATTCCACATTGTGCTGGAATATGGATGTGCAGAAGCTACTGGCAGCATGTACACCTGTGCTGGGAGATAAGCTGATTTGGTTTGTTCTGAGTCCTGTGTCAGAAATACCCTTTCACCGGTGTTGTCTGTCTACAATCCCTCTTAGAAGGGATTCTGTCTCCTGTCAAAAGCAATGATGGCACCTTGCAGAGATCCTGAGTTTGGATGTTCATTTTCTGAAGGTGAGGAATTCTGGCAGCTGAAGGCCGTGTCCTTTGCAGGGAAAGACACAGGTTTGGGTTTTCTCCTGGCTGGCACCTTGAGGTCTCACCATCCTGAGCCTGACGAGCTGTGGACTCTGGAATCTGAAAATGAGTTTACCATCAGGCTTCAAAGAAGCTGTTTGGAACTGACTGCTCTGACATACTGAAGAAAAGGCGGATATATATTAATGCTACTTACAACTGATTGTTCTTCATTAACAGAACATCTGGTCAAAAAATATTTCCCTACCTTCCAGGCTATGTTCTTGGAAAGAAATGTGTGCTTGGACCAGGAGAAAGCCCCAGATAACTGGGTCGATAATGTGGGCATTTAAGGATTTGTGCAGGATGTTTTAGCAGCTTCAGAAGGATAGCAGCTTGCTACAGCTGAGGGAAGGTGGTTTTGCTTATCTCCACTCCCATCATGGACAGCCTGCACCTTCCTGTGGAAAATGAAATTGTACCTACTTTACAGTGTGCTCGAAATACAGAGCTTTATGGTTTCTAAAATCCAGCAAAGGTGTGGAGATTATCCAACAGGATAATCTGTTGCAAAGCTGGGATCACATTCGGTTGTGCTGCTGTCACTGTCCTGTGTTCTGATCATTTATTTTGGCATAAAACTGCTAATGGTAGGGGCAGATTAATTTGGTATTGTGGAGTGTACAGCACTGACTTGGTTGGGTCATGGAAGTCTTATTGTAAAGAAGCTAAAAATAAAATTTCTCCTTAACCCATGGTTTTGTTGCATTGATCGGGCTATTTATGTGTGAGCAAGATACGGCAAAATTGAGACTTATTTTTGGCTGATAGTGTGACTGAATGGAAGGTGTTGCTCCTTTTAGCTTTCCTGATAAAGCAACTGTGTTGGTCAGCCAAAGGCCATGACTCTGATAACTCCTGAGGGTGGATATTCGAGTGTTTCAGCAGTTAATTGCTACCCATAGCCCTTAAACTCTGGCTAGTAACCCTTTTGTTGTGCTTTTGTTAGGCATGTATCACTGTTTTGTAAAACCAACCTTTCTGTTCTGTGACTGGAACTTCCTTCAGGGTGGGACTGGTAAACACACTGTCAAAGTGAAGCATCTTTGTCTCAGGATAGTTTCTTCAGATGCTGTAGTGCCTCAGGAGATGCTTACACAAAGCTGTCATTATTAGAAAATGTTTTCATGAGGGAAGGATGTGTTTCCCCAAGCGTTTTAGAAGCTGCATGCTCCTTTTTTTACCATCCTTTTGGCTCAAATTGGAAGGAGCACCAGTTAAATTTGATGATTTTATTTCATATAAAGAGTGATTTATAAGTTTGTGAGCATTTTAGTTATTATGGTGAAGCTGCCTAGGCAGTGACAGCCAAACTCCACCAAGTGTTTTTTCTTGCCAATGTAATCTAAACCAATAGGAGATACTGTTATTATTTCTGCATGAGAAGATACTCATCAAATGCTTCCAGTTCTGGAATTTCCAGCATGAGGAAGATGTAGACATACTTGGAGGGAGGTCACAAAGATGAAGGGATGGGAGCCTGTCTGCTCTGAAGAAAGGCCAAGGGAGCTGTGCCTGTTGAGCTGGAGAAACTCAGGTAGATCTGAGCAATGTGTTTGCACCCCTGAAGACAGCATGCAAACAGGGCTGATCCAGACACTCTTCAGTGTTGCCAAGTGCCAGGAGCAGGGGCCAAGAGCATCAGCTGAAACACAGGAGGTTCCCTCTGAACCTCAAGAAACACTTTTTTCTGTGGCAGTGATACCACAGTGTGCCCAGGGAGGTGGTGCAGTCTCTCTCCATGGAGATACTCCTAAGCTGTCTGGATATGGTCCTGGGTAGCTGAGCTCGAGCTGGCCCTGCTTGGCCCAGGGGTGGGTTGGAAAAGATGACCTCCAGAGCTCTTTCCCAACCTCCTCCAATCTGTGATTCTATGAACACCTGTTGAAGTATATGCTAATTCTTCTGATGCAGAGGGCCAGTGTGGGAATGCAAGATTGGGGAATGAAGGTGGTTAAAAATACATTTTATGAACTGTGAGCCTAATGGAGGTAGGGTGGGGCAGGAAGGAGAAAAGTCAAACTAACAAGCCAATGGAAAAGATAATCCTATTTTAATAGAATGACTTTACTATGAAAACAATTACTATTTTCATGAGGGATTATTTCACATTACAACTTTATTTACATATATTGGATGATTGCTTTCTCTTACTCCAGAAGCCTCTGTTAGACTTCCTCTGACTTTTTTTTTTTAAAGATATATTTTAGAACTTGGATCCTGAAAAATATTTAAGGCTCCCTCAGGTGGGTACTGAAATATTTGTCCAAGGGTGATACTTTAAGAGCTCTTTGTAACCTTACTTGTAAAGGCTTTTTTTTCCCTTTATACTTGCAGTCAGATTTTTTAACAAAGCCCATGTTCATGCTGCTATTTTTATTTTTAAGGTTCAGTGAAAGACACTGGACTGCTTACTGGTCGGCTGTGTTGTCTTTAACTTTTATATGTTAATTCTGGAACTGAAACTTTCTGCTGATGCTTTGACTGAAGGAGATAATTGAAATGTGTCTGTTCAGTGCTTCTTTTAAACAAAGTGGAGCCAGTGTGTCTGCTGCCATGTGTGAAATGTTTCTTCGGTTCCCTTCTCCTACAGGCAATTCAAGATGATGCTCTGGGAGGCTCTAGGCAGGCTTTGTGTCTGCAGGGGAAAGAAGATCTGTTCCTTTTGACTTGAGTTTTAAGCATCTAGATTGTGAAGTCAGAATCTCTTTGTTCATATTACATCACTGAAGCCTCTAGGTCTTGAGTCATAATTATATTTAGAGGGTGGCACACTTCTTTTTAGTCTAATATTAGTATTCAAGCCTGGACTCAGTGGAAGGTCACCCTAGCAAAGATGAAGTCAAGCTCCAAGGCTGGAAAAGAATGCAGGCTTCACTCTGCCTTCCTGGTACACTTGCTGTTGCTTTGTTTTACTTTCAGTTTTTCTACCTTTTAAGGTTGGTGGTGGTTGATATGATAACATTATCAGAAGCTGCCACTTGAAGCAGACTGTGCCTCATGCTGTGGAATCTACCTTCTTTTCTTTGTCCTGCTTTATAAATGGGATCAGTGTTACTCCCTGGCAATCTGTGAAAATGGTAGTGTTTCTTTACTATACTCTTGTTTGTGTGTCTAATAAAATGAAAATACAGAGGGCTTGCAAAGAGAGGCTGCAGGAGCAGTGTCCTTCATGAATCACAGCTGCCCCCTGGGAATCCTATTTTGCACTTTTCCCTGGGTGCTGGTTTGCAGACAGTCAAGCACTCCTTTTTTGTATGATCATGGAAGCACTAAAATAAGGCTTTAGGAGGCTGTTCTTGCTGTAAGAAATATGCAATCTAAAGTTCTTTTTCCATTGCATTTTTTTTCTGTAACTAATTTCAAATGCTTTTCCTGTGAACCATCTCTGAGCAATATAGTGTTTTGTCTGAAAACACCTGTGATCTTCCATGCTCTGCATCTGATATTCCACCTGACTGCTGGAGTGCAAGCCTGATCTTTTCAGCCTCATTATAGAAGTTTTCTCTACAACTGGAAAAAGCTGTTGATATTTGGCCTTGAAATGGCCTTAAACCAAAGGAGGGTAGATTGACATTAGATATTAAGAAGGAATTCTTTACTGTGAGGGTGGTGAGGCCCTGGCACGGGTTGTCCAAAGAAAATGTGGATGTTTCATCCCTGAAAGTGTTCAAGGTTGGCTTGGTTGAAGCTTGGAGCAACCTGGCCTAGTAGGTGTCCCTGCCCATAGCAGGGATTGGAACTAGATCATCTTTTTAGATCCCTTCCAGCCCAGACTATTCAATGATTCTGTATTTGTCATTCATAAACTTCCCCTTTACTCCCCCATGGTGTAGCTGTTGGACCTTCTTATCCAGCTCTGTGTTGGTATATGGAATGGGATGTGGAGTCACAGCTCCTCCCTGTAGCTGTTGTTCCTGTGCTTTGCTCACAGGTCACGTGTGAGTTCTGTTGAGGAGCTCCGATAAGAAAAGCAGAAACTTCATGAAGTTTGATGTACTATAGAATGTGAACTCTCTAGACATGACTGGCAACAAGATCCACAAAGCATCACAGTGTCTGGAATTCCTTAGGGCTCAAGCCACAGTAACCATAAGGAGCTGAGGTTTTACTGGGGAAGGGGCAGTAGGGAAGTTCACCTTCATTGACATTTGGGATCTGTTGAGTGTTCATTCTGGTTCAGAGGCAGAAAATGAGTTAATTTTGATTGGTGTGTTTTGCATATTCAGAATGTCAATGCATATTTATAAGGAGATGATTTAAGGCTGCTCTTGTAGCTCTTAACAAGACAACTTGCATTTATGTATGTATATAGGGTCTGATGGTAATTTCCTCTGAGGTGCTCTGCAGAATTTCCGAAGGAGCTGTAAGGAGTTGTCAGTCTAGTTCAGGCATTCCTTCCATCTTCTCTTGGGTTGTTCTGGAGATTATGCTGTTGGCATGCAGGAATTAATCAGCTCTGAATATTCTTGAATTACATCAGTGTTCAGTCCTGCTCTGAAAATGTGGTTTGGTGCTTTTGTGGTGGTGCTGGTGTTTTCTTTTTAAACAAAAAACCCTTCAACCAACCAAAAACTTAGTAACAAATATTTCTGGGTCTGAAAGGCCACTGTTTGTCATGTGGATACTGTCTAATAATTGTTACTTGAGTACTTGAGGTTATTTTCCCATCCATGCACAGTGCTCTTGGTAGCACAAATGCCCTTTTCGATGGGAGAACGTGCCTGGCAAAAGACCAACTGGGTTAAAGGTAGGCCTGTATTCCTTGCAGCTGAAATCTGAAGTAGTACTTCAAAGCATTTAACTATACTAGTTGTTTGTAAATTACAAAAATAACCTGATTAATGTTCTTTCCAGAACACACAAGACAGCAGTTACTGTCTGCTTTTTAAATATGGAAACGTACTTTTTTCTTTAAGAGCAACTATGGAAAAATTTTTCTAGTGTTGGCTTTCTGTGTCTATGTTCTACTCTGCAGTCTGGAGGGAATGTGGTATCTCAAACCAGGATGGGCGGGAAATCTTTATTGGGAAAGGACCATTCAGGGTATTTCCATTTATTTTTTTTTAACAGGAATATAATGTTCTACTAAAATACAGACTTTTGAATAATGAGATGTTTGAACAAATGTATTAATAAATTTATGCCAAGATTTATGAGGGCTTTCTGTTATGACATGAGTAAACAGGCTCTGGGAGCTATAGGGAATTGCGAGGTCTTGAGTGTAAGTCAGTAAAAAATTATCCTTTTAATTACTCCTTTCTCCAGCACAATGGCCACTGTAGGATAAACTGTGGGTAGGTCTGATTCAGATATCCCTAAGCACTGTATAAATTTAGGTTACGATTCCACTTGGCAGTTGTCTGTCTCTTGTAATAGGTTGAACTACATTCCTGGACTCAAATGCCTTTTGATCTTTGAGGAAGTTGGATCTGGCCTGGAACACTGAGGCTGGTGTGAGGGTTTCTTCTGAACCTTCATCAGGGTTAGCTGGAATGGGGTTTCAGCCACAGACTTCTGCTGACAGAGTTTTGGTGTTGATGGAGTTTTCCTTTTGATTATCCTTCTTGAAAATGCTGGAGTTTGACTGTACACAGAATATTGAGCCTTTCTTCTCCAGGATGATTGCAGGATATATTGTTTTCTGGAACGATAAGATTTATTGTAACATAGCGATACTTACTATTCTTGACCAGTGTTATTCCTGTTTGGGTTTTTTTCTCTTTTTTTCTCTTTTTTTCTCTTCTAGAAATCTAAGGCATGGCATGCTTTTATAAAGCAATAAAAACAAAGATGATAAGATGACTGGTCACACTTGGAATAAAGCACAGCCATGAACTCTGCAGGAACTTCCTTGGGGTCTCATTGAAACTGATGCTGGCACATTGCATATTAAAGGAAGAAGTCAACCCTTCTGGTATCTGCTGACACAAGCAAAAACTACAGCTCCCCAAGGGAAAAGCTGCCTTTATGTAATTTATAGAAAAGTCTTTGGTTTGTTCCACTAAGTAGTTCTTATCAGCAAATATCTGCTAATGGTCAAACAGAGTTTTGCCCTTCTCCCTCCAGCAGACTGTCACTCTGAAGTCAACAAAAATCCTGTTTTTCTAGCTGATAGTAATCAAAAAGTGCAGTAAAGCCATTCTAATGTGGTTAGAGCAGCAGCTGTTCTTTATTTTAATAGCATCAGAGGTCCTAATCCAACCACAAGTTCTGATATCAGTTTTCTGGCCCAAGGAAAAGGCTGGTAAATGAAGGTCAGCCTTCATTAGCAGTGCATAAAGACACTACGTTTACAGAAACAACCTTATAGTTTAATCACATTCAAAACAGTAAAATTACAACTCTAATTACCACTAATTTAAGGGAATTTCTCAAATATTTAATATAAAATATGTGTTAACACTGTGCAAGAGTTAAATGCAATAAATAAACTAATGGTTAATAGATGTGGGTAAAAAATACTGCTTGGAGAGGAATGTTGTCTTAGAAAATGAGGGGTATGGGGAGGTGGTGTGAGAAAATACAGGGTGGAGAAGAGAGAGATGTCAGCTTTAATACTGTGGCATTAATTAAGACAGGATCTGCAACAGATTTGAGCACAAAGGTGAGAGATCATAGTTGAATCAAGGTGAAATTAATTATCAATTACTTCTGTGCATTTGAAAACATATTTTCTTCTATGCCAGATGAATTCCTCATTCTTTTCCAGCTGATGGAAATTTTAGCATTTGCTGCAGTAGTGCAAAGATTTCTCCATGGTTTTGTTCTCAGGTCCAATCCTCAGGCAACAAGATCTGCTGATACCATTCCACCAGTGAGGATTTTATTTGAGTTCTCAGTTTCCTGTGTAGTGTGTGTGAATGTACTTTTTAAAATTGTTTTGGTTTAATGTGATTACTTTCAGGTTATTTTCTTCTAATTCAATTGCATTTTCTGGACACCCTACCCTGCTTAAGTTACATAACTTTTGTACTGGGCTTTGAAACTTAATCCAGAAGCAGAGGCATTACAGATACGGTAGATTTAATGTGTTTGTCTCAGAGGAATTCTGAGCCTTCCATGTGGTAGGGACTAATGAGCTGGAAGTTGACAATAAAATAGGAAAAAAAATATGGTATCTCTGGCAAGAGAGTAATGAAAGCAACTCTTGCACTGCAGCAGGGTGGACTCAAGTCTGTGTGTGTTGGCTTTATGTGGCCTTGTGGTGAGTTAAAAAAGCATAAAGACATCGCAGCATGCAGAATACAGAAATTTTCCATTTCATATTACTGGAACCAGTACTGGGAAGAAATCTGATTGTTTCTTCCCTGTGTTTCCAGTGTGTGGCTGGCTTACAAGGGAAGAACAAACTGGGAACTTCAGAAGATGCTGAGGAAATGAGGTACCAGCCCTAAATTGGGGGGAGATGTCCCCTGTGATAAGGCCTCAATATCAGGCTGGTGTGTACCATGGGCTGACTTACAAAAGCTATGATAAAGTCAAGAAGCTCACATCTCTTCTATTTTCATTCTTCATGACTCTTTTGGATGCTGATTATTTTTGTATATTTGTTTATTTGTTTGCTTTTGTTAAACAGCTGGATTTTGTGGTATCCCCAACTGAAAGCAAAGTCAGTTCACTCAGACTGAAATACCAGCAGTCTTGAAGAGAATGAAATGGGTATTTAATGTGGCTGAGGTTGTGTTGCACTGAGCCACAGGGCCATCTGAATTAGCCTTCTGCCAATTTGGGATCTGGAGTTATTTTTACTTGGTTTTCTTTGAGATCCTGGGACAGACCCATGTACAGACTGAGAGCACTGACACAGCCCAGAGGCTGCCTCCTATGTGATATCAAACATTTTTAATGTACATCAACAAGTTGGTACTGCTTACTTTCACCTTTTTTCTTTGCAAAGCTTCTGTGTGGATTCTCCCAGGAATGTTTCCCTAACAAGCAGAGACACAATTCAGTATATATAATATTAGATGAGTAAAAGAGCAACTTCTGGATCCATTCAGTTCTTACATACTGGTGGTCCTGTTCCTCTGAATAAATGTACAGGACTGCTTCAAACTGTCTGACTTGAGGGATTTGGTCATAGATGCTTCCAAATTCTTTTAAAGTCCTCTGCTGCCAACAGAAACTATGGAAATACATCACAGAATGCTGTTATGTTGTCCTTCCTTCCTGTGTCCTTCTGGAAATCCCTTTATCTTTGCCTCTTTAAGTACAAATCTTCCTTTCAGATATTTCTTTACCTGGTGTTCTTTCTACCTACTGTGTCCTCTGTGATGCAGCTGCTCCTGTGATGGCTTCTGTTTGCCTCACAGTAAAGAGGGGAAAACACACAGCACAAATGGTATAGAAGTGTTTCTTAGGCATATAATCTGTCTTCCTGTTTTTATATTCCAGTTTCAAATAATTTAAATAGAAAAGCTTATACCTTTTTAATAAGTATTTCCCAAATAAATTGTTTTATTGTCTTAATCCATCACTTAATCCATTACAGTTCTGAATGGAAGTTTTTCTGACTCCCTGCTGGTTTGTGACCTACATATAGCAGATGCAGTTTGTCCTGTGCGTGTATTTAGATTTTGAGAATTTTTTTGGTGGAGCTGTCACATACTGAAGCACAGTTCTGATTATCTATTCAGAACCCTGCTGCATCACAGTCTTTCTGTTGATCTAAAATGTATGATGTGATTGATGCCATGTGGCGACAACAAAAGCATCTGCTTAAAATAGCTGCTCCAAGCTACGTGTCTGTATTCCATGTATTTACTTCAGGTCTAAGAATTAAATCCTTATCTGGTATTTGTCAGTCTTGAAACAGAAAGAGATGGATGTACACCTTATCAGTAGCTTGAGTGAGGATGAGATTTTTCTCAATGGAATGTCTTCCATTCCCAGCACAACTCTGTATTTTTCCAGCCTGTTCTTTCTCTGACTAACAGGAGGAAGAAGAAAAACATAGTGTTGCACAGATTTGCACTTGGTCTGAGAATTAGTTTTGTGTGAAAACCAACTACTTTCTAGTGGTATAACTAAAGGGCAGAAGGGGTGATGGAGTTTGAACATGAACAGTAACAGGCACTGGATTTTCAGAAAATTCTTTATAAGGTGAAAGTCATGTGAAGACAGTGGCATATTTAGAATTTTAGGTGGTTTATGTACTGCAGATATGCAGTATAGAGTTTCTGGGTAGTCCAGTCTCCTTGAAATATTTGTTACCTGTCTTGCTTTTTCTTCTACATTAGCAGGTTCCCTCCCTACCTTATTTTGTTGTTGAGGGACCTTCAGCTATCCTTTATCCACATTATTGTAGCATAAGGACTGCTGTTAACCCTAGACCTAAAAAATATGAGGTGTGTCAGTATTGCGATACTGATTTTTAAGAGAATTTTAGGTTCTTTATAATACCTTCTGGTTTTCTAAGTTGGAACCTGTGTGTTGATTTTGTTTTTCTTTTCTATTTTTTGAGGTTGTATCTTATGTGTGTGTTTGGCAAGATGGAAGGGAATATCTGCAATTGGCATTCTTGAACAGAAAACTGATGTAAACTGGGGTAAAAACACTGATATTGAGGAGTTTGAGATTAAAATTATCAAAGTGAAAAGCACTGGTTTGCTTCTTTCTGACATCTCCTTGCAACTGATGATTGTGCAGCAAGTCACCTTGGTAGTGAATGTAAACTTGATTTATACACAGACCATTTACACGGTGTAAGGGAAAATCCTGGCTGGTACAGAAAGAAATCCCAGGTTTTTGTGAATAACCCAGCCCAGTGTGTGTGAGCTAAAGGCCATCAGGGTGTGTGTGCTCTGGTTCGTGGGTGCCATCTGCTGACTCGTCCTTGCACCACACAGCACTTGCTGTTGGAGGAAGGAAAGATAATACATGTTAAGGAATGGAGTTTAAAATACGCCACCACTGGAATATTAAATACAAAATGTATTTTTTAATCCTTTCTTTTTTTGTGGAGTTAGAACAATGGTGTTCGCCCTAAATGTGTTTCAGTTTCATTTCAGCCCTGCCAAAATAATTTTACAGGGAATTTTTATTATTATCAGATTTCTTTTGCAGTGTTTTTGCTTATGGTGGACCTAGATCTTAATTTCCACAGTGTATTGTGGCTCAGCACCTGAAATAAACTTCCAGCATTTTATCTTCAATATTTTTGAAGTCTTTCCTCATTCCATGTGTTTATTCCATCTACGGTATCCTGTATATAGCTAGGCAGTCAGACTGAAATAATTTTTGTGTTGTGCTTGCTTGGTAACCTGGTAAAATATGTTCTGTTGTCCTTTGTGACCATACCAGCAGCACTACCAGGTAAAGTGGTATAAATAGGTGACTACACCTAACTTAGTAACAAAGCTGAGAGAAGGAGCAAACTGGGGGAGAACAGTTTAGTTAGACCCTAGAGAAGTTTAGAGCCCACTGAATAAATTTGGTTTAAAAGCAACTTTTTTTTTGTCTTGCTTGTCATAGTTTCCTTTAAAACCTAAAATAGATTTATTGCTTTGAGTCACTCAACTGAATTCTGGTGAGTATCTACTGAGAAGGAATTCAATCCTAATAAATGTGACATATGTAATACCATCGTCATGGGCTGCTGTAAATCAAATCTTGTTCTGGCCAGGGCTCCATCACTGTAATGTGAGATTCCAGCAAATCCTCAGTCATGGTGCAGCTTTGCTGTCCATGCTGTGGAGAGGAAGCAAAACCAAATGATTATTGGTCTATTTAGGGCTTGGGACCCAAATTGTGTACAGGTTTATCTTTCTCTCCTGACCAGGACTCCATTACCTACTGGAGCTGGATGTTGGGATAAATGGAATCAGAGTCATTAAGGTTGGGAAAGACCTCTGTGATCATGGAGCCCAGCCATTAACCCAGCACTGCCACAGGCACCACTAATCCATGTCTCCAGATGCTGCATCCACCTTTCTTTTGAGCACTTCCAGGGAGGGTGATTGCACCAATTCCCTGGGCAGCCTTTTACAATGCCTGGCAACTCTTCCAGTGAAGGGTTTCCTAATATAGTATCCTAGTATATTTTCCTAATGTGCGATCCAAACCTTCTCTGGAGCAATTTGAGGCCATTTTCACTCATCCTGTTGCTTCTTACCCTGGAGAAGAGACCACCTGAATACAGCCTCCTGTCAGGCACTTGTACAGAGCAAATGTCCAGGAAAAAATCCAGGAATGATTTAAGGCACTTAAGCCTGGCTGTTATAAGGAGCTCCTCATCATTTTATTTTTCTTTTTGGTGAAGTAAAGGAGGAAAAGTACTGTTGCATTAAGATGATTAAAATCTGATCCATGTTTATGCATATTTATTGTCTTATTTGGCAAAGCCCTACTGAAATATATAGGATTATTTGAAAGCAAGGTAATGCATACGATGGATAAAGTTTCATCCTAGTTTAGATGAATGGGATCAGCTTAAATATGTAGTAGTACATTATTTAAATACATTTACAGTGTTTTTTGAGCAAAATGAGAAGACTGAGTACTTGTGCTTTTCATAGCACAGCCTTGCTAAGGAGACTGTTTTTGGTAAAAATAACTTGTTAAAAAGCTCCACTTTTAACTTTGAATCTTCTGATTTAAGAATATATCGCTTGTGCCTTCTGCACTTGACTGGTAAGGGGTGGGGAGAAGTCTTTGGTATTCTTATCTTTATGGGGGAGGTGGAATGTCCTCCAGATATGCAAAGAAATACTTAGGAGAGCTAATTGGTGCCTAGTGGGTACAGTCACTGTCTAATGTGAAAAGGTAGTTAATGAATGGACTGAAGAGAATGCTTCCTGAAATATTCAAATACATCAGTAGTTTTCGATGCATAAAACATAAGGAAAAAAAAGTATAATTTTCAAGTCTTGTGAATGGAAGGACTGATCTCTTTGATGTGGTTATTGATTATCTTGTGTGTGTTACGTCTCTATGCTGCTTGTTAGTACAGTGCCTAATACATTGTCCTAGACCCTAGAGGAATAAACCCAACCAAAATGAATAATGTAACCCTAGTGATGCCAGGAGCATTTTTTTTAGGTAGATATGACTCATGTCCCTCTAATGCCTTAAATAATCTTGGTGGTACCATGTCATTTATGCAACTTGGACTTTTCAATGACTCTTAAGCCAAAACATTTAATTATTAACTTCCTGCTCTAAGGTAATAGCTAAAAACATTTTTTTTCTGCATGTAGAAAAGGATGAGCGTAATATGTTTGCATGAACTGAGTGTGATGATTACTTTTTTCTGTATTTTGAGTATGTAAGAGCAGATAATAAACTTTCCTACCAGTTGAATTTTTTTGCTGTTTGTTTTTCTGTGTTCCATGTGCATATGCACGTAGTGTGTGTGCAACCTTCAGGAAAATAGTTCTGGTATGGAAGCTCATTGTGATTTTCTTGGACTAGTAGAACAGCAGCAAGAAATCTGCTTGCCAGATTTCAAACAATTGGGTTACTGGAACAGTTTAGGCAACTCAGACCAAGCACAAGAAATTTTTTAGGTAGAGAGACAACTCATCACTGCAAGAGTTACTGTTTTATTTGCAAAACAGTTTTCTCTAACTGGAATTCAACCCTGCCTACATCCTATTTCTGTTGGCAATGGTGGAAGAGCCTATAGGCCAGCTAGGTGAAGGATGGCTTTGTATACTCAGAAGCCATTGTGATGAGTTATTTTGTAATTGGAAGTTTGTGTAAATGTAGTGAGATATTTAAAATGTGCTTATAGTGATATTTAAATGGCAGTTGAGGAGTCCTCAGAGATTTGTCAGACAAAAGAGACTTCCCTAAGCTCTTGGCAATACAAAGTATATTGTGTTATTTGACTTTGAATTTAACTTCTCTCTCTACTTCAGGTTTTTTGAGTCTACATGTAAGCAGACCTCTCTGCTTTTCCTCATGCACATTATAATTAAAAAACTGTAATGAGAAAGTCTGAAACAAACACACTCCTTTTTGAATCTGAGAGTGGTAAATGTGCCCATTTGCCTGAGTAGAATGGGAAGTGTTTTATTTGATGCATCCGTGTGTCAGGCTGAGGTATGCTTTTGTTCCCCAAATTACTATTTCTGTCCTGGGCAATTAAGTTCCTGCATTGTATCTTCACAGGATCATGGAGACATGGGTTGGAAAGGATCTCTGGAGGCCATCTGGTCCCACCTCTGCCTCCAAGTTTAGGAGTGTTGCCAGCACTAGTTGAGGTCAACTCTGACTTTTTTTCATCAGCTCTTGAAAACCTCCATGTAACTCCCTAGCCTCCCTGGGCAGATGACATCTTCAAGTGATTTTTTTTTTTTTTTTTTTTTTAAGCAGAGGTTCTTTGCCCCTTCTTTACTATTTTGCTATCATTTGTGCTTTCAGCACATTTTGCAATTTGCCTCGTTGCCCAGAGTGCCTTGGAAGATACTGAGTAGTCTGCCCTAATACTGACCCTTGTGATATTCACCTGCTATTTTTTGTCAAATGGATTTTGAGCACTTGATAATTAGTCTTCTAGTCTGTCAGTTCAGCAAGTTCTCAACTCATTTTAACAGTCTGATCATGCAGCCCATACTTCCTCAACTCAGAAACAAGATCATTGCGTCACAATTTAGATAAGTCGGCCTTAGTCAAAGCTCTTTAAAATGCTTAAGAAACAGGTTATATTTGCATAATATTTGAATTTGAATGCTTTGTATTAGTGTACTATTTCTTGTGTCTGTGGTTTGGTTTTGTTTGGTTTTGTTTTTTTTTTTAATGTCTAAGAACGATTTACAGAGTTCAGTTTGCCTTCCGTGAGCTACTGGACCCTGAAACCTGGGCTGCTAAACAGGCAAAGAGATGTTGTTTCTTCCTTGGAAGCAGCTGAGCCCTGGGAAAAGCAGGCCTCCAGAGCAGGAAATAGCAGGGGAGGAGAAAGGTGAAGAGGAAGAAACCTGCAGTGCAACAGAGTTTTGGTAAGACAGAACCACAAGCTACAGAGACACTGGAAAGGGACTTCCCAGGGAATCAGAGAACACATTGAGTTTCCTGCAGTGCCAGAAGCCACTTTATTGCTGGGTGGAAAGCCCCCCACAGGGTAGCCCTTCTATCTCTGAGGATGCAGCAGACAGGGATAAATTAGCTTCCAGCTCTATTTCATTTCTATTTTCTCACTGTGAGGCTTCTGTATTTTAACATGTTCAGATTCCAGTCTTCAGTCACAGGTAACTGCATCGTGTGCTATGTCAGCAAGAGCAGAGCCAGCAGCTGAAGGAGGTGATTTATTTTATTTACTGGTGAAGCAACATCTGGGATAGCATGTCCTGTTTTGGTCTTCTGTACACAAAAAAAAAGATATAGACAAGCTGAGAGGGGCTCTAAAGGGGAGCATATATAATGAGGGGAGCCTGTGTGTAGGTCTGGGTTTGTTCAGCCTAAAAAAGAAGAATATGACTCTGGAGGAACCTAATTGACCTCTGTTGCCGAGTGAGTGTAGTGAACAGACAGCCAGACATTTCTTGCACATGCACCATGAAAGGAGAGAAGGCAGTAAATAAAGCCAGTCAGAATTTCCTACCTCAAAAGGAAAAACCAGTTTTCACAGTGGGTAAGTACTGGATCAAGCTGCTAAAGGATGCTGAGGAACCTCCATCCTTGGAAGATTTTCTTGGAAGTTAACTGAACAGGGCCCTAAGCAATCTGATTGTACCTTGGAACTCTCTGTCCCTTGAGTAGGAGGTTACACCAGATGACTCCAGAGGTGTCTTCTAAGGTAGATTATTCTGCTGGCCTATAAAACATAGGTTTACAAGGCAGTTTATATGAGTATCCTGGAAAGTAATGTGGGTTTAGGTACATGTCTGTTCTTTTGTTCTTGGACTTTTGAAGATAATTCAGAAAAGTCAGTAATTTCTTTGTGCTGTGTTTCTCTTAGGATTTTGTAAAGCATTTTATCCTTCTATGTGAAGACTGACATCTGAAGAAAACTGATATACTGAGTCTGGTATCAACCTTTTGTCTGACTGGCAAATGTGGAGTTTCCTTGTGTATAACATGTCATAGGTGGAGTGTGGGTGGTTGCAGGCCTCTTAAAATCCTACTTTTCTTTGGACATATTCCTGGCCCTTCTGTGCATTGTTGTTACTACAGATCAGAAGTTCTCGTACCTTCTGTTCCTTCCTGCATGACTGGAAGAAGTGGAAATTAGATCAACATTCTGACACCAACCTTATCTTTCTTGCATTGATTAAATTTAATTTTTTTCCCCATAGTGGCCAAATACCCTGTGATAAAGTTCTTACTTTCTGACAACCTCTACTAAAGGAAGCTGTCTCTGGACTAAGATCTTGCCAGAGTGGTTCTGGTGTATTTGTGTGTGGTTGTGGTATTTCAGACCAATTCTTAACCTAGTTTGTGCTCTCTGGACTGAGCATGCCTGGAATGCCTCTTCCACTTCAATTTTGTTCCAAGATATCCAATTTGCACTCTCAGCCTGATCACTGGTGTGGAACAAAGTGTGATAGGTGAGGGTTGTCAGGAGGCTTGCTTTAGAAGCACAATCCTGGTCTGAACTAAATGCAAATATAGTTGCATCTATAAAATTCTGTTGTATATGTGAAATGTATGGTAGTTGAGATTTTTCTTACCTGCTTGTGGAGACTTAAAACTTATTCCTGGGGGCATATATAGCATGAGCCTAAGTCATGTAAACTCAAACATTTTAAAAGAAAAATAGATTTTTGATAATGAGTGATTACCACATTACCCTGGGTTGTATTCTGATCTTTACACATCTGTGTTGTGAAAGCTACTGAATGGCCATCTGCAAATGTGTTGTGCTAGGGTGTGCTTAGTTGAATTTCAGATGTGGAGAGAGAGAATAAAGAGCAGAGGGAACAGAAGGGCAAGTAATGAGAGAAGGGAACAAAAGGTTAAATGTAGGGTTTGGTTCATTCCTTAAATTATAGTGTGAAATGCTAAATATATGGAAAGTCATGCCTGATGAACTTGATGATGGTCTGTGGTGAAGTGATAACCTGAATGGATGAGGGCAGAGCAGCAGATACTCTTTATCCTGACTTTAGGTCTCTTGGCACTGTCCCCTGTACCATCCCCATGCACAAACTACTGAAGTAGGTACTAGATGAGTAGACAGTGAGGAGGACTGAAAAGTGGCTCAGCTGCTGAGATAAAAGGGTTGAGATCAGCAGCACAAAATCCATCTGGAGGTCAGACATTGGTGGTGTGTCCCTGGGGCTGCAGCTAGGGCCAGTGCTGTGCTAAGCATCTCCTGTAGAAGAGTGAAAAAGCTGAATCCAGACTCTTCTTCGTTTTCATTGAAAAGAAATACACCGGACACAAACTGAAAAAAAGGAAGATTAGTTTAAACATTAAAAAAGTTTGCAATAAAACCTTCTTTTTATGGTAAGGTGGTCAAGTGTTAGCACAGTTTGCCTAGACACACTGTGGACTCAGTCACTGAAAATATTCGAATCCTGACTGGGCATGACTCTGAGCAACCAGCTCTGGTTTGACCCTGCACTGAGCAGGGTGCTGGACTAAATGTTCTCCAGCCTTGCCCTTCAGCTGCAGCTATTCCCTGCTTCTTACTTATCTTCCTTCCCTTATAAAAATGTCTTTATGCAACACATCCCTATAAAAGCTCTGTATAAAGCAAAATTTTCTTGGTACATTCAGGAGTGTTGATATGCTGGTATCGAACTACTCCTGGTTCCTGTTTGACCTCTCACTGCAGACCA
This sequence comes from Parus major, assembly GCF_001522545.3. Lineage (NCBI taxonomy): Eukaryota > Metazoa > Chordata > Aves > Passeriformes > Paridae > Parus > Parus major. The sequence goes on from NC_031770.1 coordinate 107,452,709, forward strand.
TTTAACTTAAAATGATCAATTGCTCATACTGATTTAGCACTCCTTAGAATCATTTTATCCCAGACTTTATTTCACAAATTTGGGCACTTTTTTGACTGGCACTTGAAGTTTTTACTCAAATTAAAATCAAACTCTGTGGAAGTAAAATAGCTTCTGGTATGTTCTTAGTTTAGGTTACAAGCTCCTGTTAGATCTGGATTTGAGACTGCATTCCCAGTTTACTAATAGATATAATCAATTGTTGTTTGTGCTTCATTGGCTCTTTTGGTAGGAATCTTTTTAACTTCTCTTGGATCATTTTTTTTTTTTTTTCTCCTGACTTGAGTCATCAGCACAAAAGCTGGAGTTGATTCAGCTTCTCAGTTCTTACCTTGCTGCTTAAATCCAGTTGGCCTGGTTTAATGTTCACATAATGTAATGTCCACGTAAGTGTAATGTTCACTTACGTGTGCTTTGCTGGCAATGTAAAAAGTTGAATGACTTCAACCAAACTCTTGTTCCTTTTCTGATGCCTTTTCTGTTCTCTTCTGCTGAGTATGCTGCAAATACCTCTGCCCTGGTTCCAGGTGGCAGCCCCAGACAATTTTACTGTGCTCAGCAAACTTCAAGAACTGTTCTTTCCCTGGTTCTGTGGCTGCAGGAATGCAATGACCAGCGCAGCCTCTGAGCTGAGCTGACCATGCACTTGGGTATCGTGACTCCCACACTTTCTCCCAGGCTATTCCATTATTCAGCATCGCTGTTAAGCGTCTTCCCTGTGAATCATTGTGCCCATGATTCTGATGTATTGGAAGATGTAAAATGGTGTGAGATAGGAATGTGCTCAGGATTCTTTTTTCCCCTCTCCAACGTGATCGCTCTTACGTATTCATGCTGCTGTTTTACATTTCCGTTTCAAATTTATCGCCTTCTTTGCTCTGCATTTATTCCCTCCCACACTTTAAAATCCTTCAAATCACTCCTGTCTTTTTCTTTCCCACAGCAGTGCCAATCATCTTGTTCTGTTAACATTCCCACAGACATCTTGGAGCTTGTTCTTCAATGGCAGGAGTTATTCACTTTCCATACCTCTGTCACCTTTATTCTCTCTCTCGCTCTCTCTTTAAACTGTGCTGAGGTGTTGTGAAGTGACATAATCACTTGTCTTTCTTTACCTGGAAGTATTCTGGTGCTGAAACCTGGGAATGCAATGACTTTTTCCAAATGCTAATTATGTTACCTGACCCAGGTTGTTGGAGCTGGTCAGCTTTTGGTCCCCATCTTGATCTTTCATGCTTTGAAGACTTTGATCCATCGGCAGATTTGTGAGTGCTGACCTGCAGCATGAGTTGTCGTGGGTCACGCGTGGGTTGTCATGAATATGACAGATAAAATTGCTGCTAATAATACAATTCAATAGGAGATATTCACAGCCTTCCCACACATTGGTACTTCCGCTGCTGGCACTGAAGGGAGTGTTCTCTTCTTCTGCACTTTGCTCTGCACCAATCTTGCCTTCTCTGCATTAGCAATATTCTCTTTGAAATTATTTATTATATGTGATCCACCATTCATTTATTTGAAATAAACCATACTAGACAAAAATCTATTAAAGATTCTCTTCAAAAAGAGTCCAACTGTAAACTATCGCTGCTTTATTTTAACATTCAGGAGTATGGATTGCAGTGATCTCTTTCAAACATCTTTCAAACATCTGTTGAATTTGCACAGGCTTGTGTTTGCCTACCACATTTCTGCCTGTATTTAAGAAAGCTGTATTTATGTTTGTCTAGTCATGGACTTCTATGAGTTAGTGAAACAACCCCAGATGATGAAATTTAAAGATGTCCTAATACCTTGCTTTTGATTTGTGTGAAATTTTCAGATTTTTTTATTAACATTTGGAAACAATACACTAAATCAAGAAAGTACGTAAATAATGAAATCTCAAGAGTAATTTAAGAGACAAGGTTAAATGGTTAGAAAACTTTATTCTGCTAAAAAAGGATATAGAGAGAATACAAGAGTCTCTTTTTCTAGTTCAGCCACTTTGAGTGGCTTTCCAGATTGCAGCAGATTCTGTACATTGATAAATGGAGGTCTGAGATAGTGGAAAGAAAGAAGCTTGGGTTTGCTTCTCTGTTATCTGCAATTTTGAAGACTGAAATCTCTGTCTGGGATCTGTTTGTTCTTTCCTTTGAATATAAAACTGCACGGACTTCAGGTCAATTTTATTTATGTAAGTTCTGCAGTGTTCTGTTACTTAACAAATTCATGTTGTAAATACCAGTGACTCTGGCTTCCCATTCACCAAAGGAAGTAATACTTGATACAAAGAAGTATTCTTTGACAAATGTTTGACAGTATTTGTCAGACAAAGCAAAATCTGCACAGCTGAATTCTCCATGATTATTACATATAAAGAATTCTGGACAGAAAATTATTGCATATTTAAAAAAATATTCTGTTGCTTGCAGCATGCAGCTGCCCTGTGGATTATACAATCACTGTTTGAGAATAATGACTTTTAAAGAATAGAAAAAATACCTCGGGGTTATTTTTTTGCCTTTTAAAATTTTACTTTGAAAAAATAGTCCTTTCATCACCTTTTCCTCTAGAAGTACTTCTAAAATAGTTCTTAACCTGTAATTCTGCCTACATTTTAGGGGCAGAGGAAATGCTGTTGGTTTTGAGCATTAAGCTTGCATAAATATTTTACTTCAGAAAAAGTATACTTTGAATGGTAGTAAATAATCCAGCAAAAATAATTATTTTGTGTTTATCTTGATAAACGGATTAATTTAATTAGCAAATTGAAATACAGCAGTTGTAACTGGGGAATGGCTCAAAGGCATTAGAGGAAAAGTCAAAGATGTGGGCCATTAAAATTTAAATATTAATCTCTAGACTTAAATTGATATTTTAAAAAATCCTAGCAGTGCCTTGAAGATTCTTCATGGCACAATTTTGTACTTGGTAACTACTCTGTCTTCCATAAAAGCTTTGGTAATCTTTGTGCTTTCAAAATGCCCCATCCCTGAAAATAGCCAAGGTCAGATTTGACAGATTGCTCATTGCAGGGGGGTTGGATGAGATGACCTTTAAAGGTCCCTCCTATGATCCAGTGACATTTAGTAGCTTTTGAACATTTATTTTACGGCTTTGTAGCTAACTCTACCTGTAAGTGGATGTTTATATAGAAAGCTGTCTGTCTGTCATCCACCTTTCCTTTGTGCCTTTACAGAAACAAGGCAGCAAGCTGGGGCTGTCTTTAGGGATGGAATATGTGTCTTTATCAGTGAGTGTGGTTTCAGTCCCTGGCTTTGTGTTGCTGCCAGGGTGGGCTCAGTTTAAGCCCCTGTGGCTTCACAGTGCCCCTGGTCCGTGACCACCGCGCTTCCTTGGCTTGTAGCCTTGGCAGACTGATGGGAGTCTGCTGGTGCTTAGCAAGGGGCTTTTTATGTGCAAATTTTATATATTCTGTCCATCACTACAGTGAATGTGATGCCTTGAAGGCTTCAATGGGCTTCTCTTAATAAGGTCTAATATATAGCAGACTGCCCTGAGACAATCTGTAACTTGATACAGGAATTGTTTTATTGGGAAATTGGTTGTTTTTAAAATCATATCACTGTATATGGCCTGGTCCATGTCCCTTCAGAAATTTGGCTGTCTTGTTGGCGTATGTAAAATACTTTGTAAATGGCAACCTGGCATTGCCATCAGATTTTAAGATTTACAAGGACATTGACAGAACAGGAAATAGTAACTCTCAGTTGCTCTCTCCAAAAGATAAGACACTATTCTTTGTTCAAGCTGCATTTCTTATCTTCAAGGAATGTTTCTTGGTCCATGACTGTCTTTAGTTGCCTCCATGTGTCAAAGAAAAACAAACATGCTTGAGGCACACTGAGATTCATTCCTAGTCTAAATTACTGCATCAGCTGCAGGGTTTATTCTTGCCATGAGAAGGGGTTGCTATCACTGGATATCATCCAATGTTAGAACTCTCTTTAGCACTCTTTTAAGTGCTTTTTAAAAGAGTTGTAACCTTACTGTGTTACACACATTTTGGAGCATGAATTTCTTCTTATTCAAGTCAATGAAACCAGGGCTGTGGAATGAAACAGAGCAGTTCCAAGTGATCCTTTGAGAGAGCAGGTGCTACAGCCAAGGTGCCTCTTGCTATGTGTTGTAATTTCTGAGCCTAAATTTAGCTGTGTGGCCTGAGGAAATTGTAACATAGTTGGTGGGATGTCAAGTGAACCGAAGTAGGACCTGTCCATCTCAAGTTGAAGGACAAATATGAAGTTCTGACTGTAAAATCTCATTTATGACTAAAATGCATAGATCCGACTTTAAAAATTCATAATAAATTGCAGATTAATACTTAAATATTTTTTGTATTTTCAACAGTGAGGAAACAATCATCTTTCTACAGTAAGCTCTGGTGGCTGCAAGGAAAAAGAAAGCATTGAAAGAAATTAATATTTCATGGTAAATATTGGTATGGAACACCTTACATCAAAGGACACAAGGTAGAGAGGACTGGAGGTTTTTAGTCAGACACTTTTTCCCCCTTAACTGAGATACTGTGCACTGTATAAAAAATTAGTCTTTTGGATTAAAGACTGTTGAAATTTTTGAGTGCTCCACCGCCAGCACTCTCCATTCATAGATTATTTGCATTGTTCTAATTTAAGTGACTAAAGAGGAAATTAAGTGGTCTATAGCTATGTGATAAGCTTTTAATTGGAGTTGTATCCATAACTTCTGTGAATTGATTCATGTAACCAGAATAGAATATTACTGTGAAATCATGTTAATAGATTGCAAAAGTAATTAGAAAATTAAAGTTAAATCACCAATAAGTATTAACAGATAATTTGATGAGCTTAGTTGTGAAGAAATACAAACATAACTAAATATGCATTGCTTGGTGATGAGGTGAAGGCAGCTGTGATAAGGTTGTGAGCAAAACTCAGGGTGAAATTAACTGGGGCACAAGTGGTCATGATTAGGAATGCAGAACTGAGTAGCAGGTAAAGTCATCGTGTACTAACAGAATTTTAACCACTGCTTTTGTTAAAGACTCCCTTCTTTTGGTTGTTTAAATCTATCTTGGACAAAGTGATGGTTGGATGGGGCTGCAGGGAACAACTCACACCAGATTATCGGGTCTGCATCTGTGTGTCTGGACATGCACAAGTCAGAGGCTGTTGCTGTGGGACTGAAGTTATGACTTCATGAAAGTTTTACTTTACAATTTCTGAGATAAAGTGATTACATATTTTTTTGACCTTTGCAATTGGAATCTTTTAATACAGTTTTTGAAGGGAAAAAAAAATTCAGCAGGTCCTTTAGGCTCTAGAAAGTATATTTGATTGTTAAAGCGTGGCTGAGAGTGGAGGCAACTAAAAGATCATAAATGTGGCCAGCAATACTAGCACATATGTGGACTGTTGCATGCTACTGGGTCTCAAAACTAAGTTCAGAATCTTCCTGGCAGACTTAGTTACCTGGAGTAACTGCAGGTGTGGTTTAGGAATCAGTTCTAGTTCCCAAATGTGTGTAACCACTTAATGTGAAATCTACAAAAAATGAACCAGTATGTTGCAAAACCTAAACAAGTTCATAAGCTGGGTTTGTGAAGGTGGGAAGCAACCAGAAGATTATAAGAAGCTATAAAAGAATAAAAAAGTAGAGGATGAGAAAGTCCTGTTTTCAAGAAAACAAGAAGTGTCACATAACTTCATAGAAAGAGCTATTTCTGGTTTCTCCAGTTTTGACATGGGCTTCTGATTAAAACTGAATTACTTAAAGTAAAACAAACAAACAAACAAAAAAACCCCAAACCCAAACAACTAAACAAAAAGTAAAACCTATTGTAAAGTAACAGCTGGACTTCCTGTAGGTTGGACACAATATTTGGGTTCTCCCCTTCTGCCTTTGGCTTTCCTAAACCTTTTTTCCTTTTCTACTTTCCTATCAAAAGTAGAATGAGTTGGAATTTTTGTGTGGAAATGTTTTACTACTGGAAGATGCCTTGGTTTGGGGAGTATTATGCATTTGGGTTCATTGTTTGAAGCTCCATATTTCAGAAGGAAGCTGACTGTTTAAATATAGATCAGCTGCTTTGAAATAAGATCAATTTTCTGTCACTCACTTGTACTTTAATGTATTTGCTATTTAATTACTGTCAATTTAATACTGACAATGCAGTGTCAAGCTCTTTTATTAGAAAGTGGGCCAACATATAGAATAACTTAATGGTTTGGAAGTGTTTTAAATATTCACCTGAAACCATACTGATACCTCATACATGAAATGCCTGTATAGGAGCTAATTCTGCTTCAATTTTTTCATTATTTTATTTTTGTTGATTTCTCTTTAGAGCTGTATCATACTTCATAAGAAATATGGAGATACTGAATAAATGGAGAGTTCAAAACATAGGAGTGGAACTGTTTCTGGTCCTTTCCTGGGCTGGGTCAATGGAAGACTGTTTCTTGAATTCTAGTTAGGAAAAAGAAAAAAGTTTGGGATTTAGGAAAAGGGGGAATGTAAATCTGATCTGTCTTCAAATAAACAGGCTCTTAAATGGCCCATTGTGGTCTCTATTCTGTTTGTGAAATCATGAAATCAGTCTTGTAAGGAGAAACTAGGATAAATCCATTTTATAAATACAAGTGCACTGATATCTGAAATCTGAATTACTCAGATTTCTTCCTTTTTTTTTTTTTTTTTTTTTTTTTCTGGTCATCACATTCATGCTCTAGGGGGAAAAAACCCTTTCTTACCAGTATTATTTCACTTTAGAGCCATTGGAATCTTTACATATGACTTATAGGTCTCATTGTATCTAATCTCTATCTTTCTAACGTAAATAAAAAATAATAGCAGAGGATTTAACAGAATAGACAACAGTGTCATCTGTAATGAAGACAAGAAGTAATATTTCTATATGGCAAATTTGAAGTATCAACACCTTTTTTTGTCTGCAGTTTTATCTGGGGATTAACAGAAGAGACTATTTGTTTTAAACTCTTGCAGCAAAATAAATCCCACCCTATAATACCAGGATAAAATAGCAATTATGTAAGAAATCTATTATTCATTGCTTCATTTTTTTGCTGTCTGACTGCATGCTGTTTGACAGTGGACTTTTTTCTCTCCCTTTTTTTTTTTCTTTTTTTTTTCCCTTTGAACTGGGCTGCTTTTGCTGGCTTGGCAGTAAATGCTGTTTTCTCTCAGCACAGCCATTAAATCTCTCACCTGCATGTCCTGTGCAGAGCTGCAGTTGAGAGATAAGGTTGGTCTCTCTCACAGCAGTGAGCATTTGTATTCCAGGCTCTTCTTTCAAGGGCATTTTGCTGTGATGAAGCGTCTGAAATGACAAGGAAAACATACAGGCATGTTAAATACCCTTGCTAGTCTGAGACGAGTAAATGGAAATGATTTAAAAATACATTTTGAAGCTGTTAACAGAGCTCGTGGATAACTGCAAATCACAGTTTTAGGCGGGAGCATTACAGACTTATTCCAACTGGCATCATCTGTTAAATAACAAATAGTAATGGAGAGTCCTTGTACTGCCCAGCTTACACTTAAAATCTAAATAAAATACAAAGCTCTGGGCCACTCTGAGTGTGTGTTCCTGCATGCTCTTCACCCAAGGTCACAAAGGTAGTTCTTGTGAAGAATTGAATCCATTTCTTTAGTGTCTTATTCCTGTGACAGCCCCTGAGTACCTCCGTCTTCCCACTGGGAACTGAGAGAGTGCTTGGGATTTAAGTTTCCTGCAGCTGTCAGAGCTCTGGCCTGGCATCCTCTGTGTGTGTGAATCTTGTACAGAATCCTTATAGGACCTGGTTTTAATTCTGTTTTCAAGTACTGCAAGAATAAACATATGTAAGGACTTCACCTGTTTTGTAGTCTTCAGCCATTATCACTTTTATAAAATTAAAGACAGCATAAAAATCTGGTTTACATGTGCTCATCAATATTGAATGCATTGACAGAGCAGCTATCAGCATTCCTATTTTGCTGTTGGAGAAATTGAGTCACAGTGATAACTTTATGTGTAGTATTCAGTTTAAGATTAGCACATAAATTACAGCATCAGTTTATACATATGTGCTAGATGTTTATGTTTCTGTTGTAGTTGCTGGAAATCTATTAGCAGTCAGAGGCTGGAGAGACATTCAGCCCATCCTAAACTACACAGCAAGTGATTCATCAGTAAAATCCCACTCTAATAGGCCATGGAGTGCATTGAACAGGGAGTGTATGGAGCAGTTGCCCAAATAATAAGTGCTAATTTAAATATCTTAAAGAACCTCTTGGGGCCTCTGGCTGTTGGTTCAGAGGAGAGGAATCTTCCAGAGGTCCTTGATCATGTCTGTCAAGCCTGTATGTGTGTCTTGGATGTCCTTAGGCAACTCCCATTGCCTTAGCTATCCATGCTGGAGCCATGAAATTAATTCCCAAATCTGTTGCTTATACTGGCAATGTGTATCCCAGCATGTGGGGATCTATGTTTAGTTCTCTTAATTTGAAACCTATGCAATTTATCAATGATCCTGTGTAGCTAGGCTGCAAAGAAATTCAGCTTACACTGCAGGGTTATGATTTTCTTCTGTTGCCAAGGATTCATGTGTGTGTTGTATATTCTGTAGGTGGTCATGGGTTCACCAGACGAATCGAGGATGTCCTGACTACTGAACTGCAGCAGTTCATTTTGCCAGAGAGAGGGGTTTGCATTTTGGGACCATAACAGTTGTTTTCCTGTGTGGATCTGGCACAGAAAAGGATTTGTAACCATTCTGAGTTGACAGAAGACACACGCACAGATTTCCACCCCCTCACACCTCCCTGAATTTACTTGGAAGCGAAGGACTATGAATGGTACAGCCACGTTAAAATAATTGAGCAGCTCTGACTCACAGTTGCAGCTTGTGTGTAGCTAAATGAGACAGCAGAGTGATGCTGCCTGACTGACACAGTTGTTTATGCAGTCACTGAAGTATTCTCCCATCATGTGCAGGCCTTTGAGTTGTTTGGTATTACCTTTATTAAGGAGGGAGAAATCCTTCATAATGCTGATGACTTGTTTTATTTTCTTGGATACCCTCAGATTCCAAAAGCTAGAAGCATGACTAACAGAAAGTTATTGCCTACAGAAAAGCAAAATATTACTTAAAATACAGCAAAGCTACCTTTCCTAAAAGCAAAGCCAGCCAACGCATTTTCTAAGATTAAAAGTTGCTACATTTATGAGGAACTTATTGATTTAGGATTATTCTAAGTTAAATGAAACTTTTCTTGTCTGGTCAGAATTCTGTGTCTTTAAAAATCTTCATAGGAATGATTATTAATTATGAGAAGGGGTGAATTGAAGTCCTTTTTTTTGTCACAATTGATGCTAGTTTGGGATTTGTAGAAACTTTAGAGGGGTCAGACTCATCATGGGAAAATCAATGGGTTTGTAGTTTTTGGATAGTTCACTGTTCCTTATTTACTGCAAATGATAGTTAAATGTTCTATTTAAAATATATATTTCCAAGCAGTTTGATGGCCATTCTGTTTGTGGTGTGTTCCTCTGGCTGGACTTGACTGGTGCTTCCATTCTTTTGGGGGCTGTTGACCTTAGCACAAGCCAGTGCTCACTGTCACCAGGAAAAAAAATATTTTCTTGCTATGGGTGAGCTGAACCCTGCCCAGTCTTCAGTGTTCTATTTTCTTTATGTCCTTGTGAAACACCTTTTAACTCGTTACCAAAGGAGTTAACTTTGCTCCTCAAGAATGTTTGTGGTTGGCCTTTCTTTTCTTCTGCTGCAGACAAAGAAATTGGAAGAACTGTCTTATTTTTCTGGATTATTTTTTCCAGGGCTGTCTCTTAAATTTCTAAATTTTTATGAGGCCTTGAAAGTACTTATATTTATAATTCCATTAAAAATGAGATTATATTTGTAAATGTATGTTCCTACTGACATGTAGGAGCATGGTTTAAATGCTGTTTACTTGTGCAGTAGGCTGAATGAGATCAATAGAGATGCACATCATTAAAAGCACTTCAGTCAGCCATAATGTGAATCCATTCCCAGTGATCCACTCAGCTCTCAAAGGGTCATTGATGGAGGCCTCGTTTTTATTTTTCTGGATTTGTTCATTGACTTAGTAAGGTTTGCACCTGCAAGCAGAGCTTCTACAGAAAGAACCCCTCTAGTACCAGTGATAGCAAGCACAAGCTTCATCCAGAGAGGAAGAAAGTCAGGCTCTGAATCTAGCTGCTGGTCTTGGTTACCATGTGGTTGTTACTGTGAGGTCCAGAGCCACTGAAGTTTCCCTAAGTCTAAATCAGTTTGCTTGCAAAAGAAGGGTCAAGATTTTGCAGCAGTTGTTTTAATGACTTGAGAGTTGAGCTTGCAAGTCTTAAATCTGTGGTGTTGCTTATATGTGTTAAGCTGAGACACAGCTGGAACTACAGAAGAAAAACAACTCCACACACAGGAGTAAAGGCTGTGTTGTCCTAGGAGCTGTACAGATTGAGAAAGCAAGATTCCTGGCTGGAATGACATGGCTTTCATTTTCCTTCTGGATGAGGAAATGAAAATATAGAAGTTGATGAAAATACAAGACCTGATCATCAAGTCTTAATCATCAGTCTCGTGATGCTCTGGGGTTACTGTGGTGCTTGTGAAGGAACAATAACCTGGAATATTGCTCTGAGTTCTAGAACTTGTCTGATGCCTGTGCATGTAACTGTGAAAACTCGGTATTTTCATACTCAGCCTGATTTTACAAATGAACCTCAACTGCTCCTAAATTCAGCCCCTGAGACATTCACCCATAGCAAGTTGTGCCCCTTGAATTCCATGCACAGCTGTTACTATGGGGAAACATTGAAACAAATTAAGACACTTCTGAGTAACTGCTCAAAACTCTCCACTTTCTGTTCTCAGAATTTATGGTCATGGCCTTAAACTCCATATAAAATGGGTGAGGGATGTCAGTAGAGTTACATACTGGTACCAGTTTGTGATCTGGAGAACCTACTGAATGAGTATCAGTACAATGCTGAAGTCCAGGTCTATCTGTATCAATTTCTATTTATTGAATATGATACTTTAAAATATGCATGAAACATGGCTTATTTTTTTCTTGGGAGCTTGGTGAACTGAATTTAGCAAGACCATCTAGAGACAAATATTTTGAAAGAAATTTAAATACTTTTTCTTTAAATTTGGGTGAACAGCAAGTCTTCTGAATTAGAGAAGTAAGTCAGTATTAACCAATTGTAAAGCATTCAATAATAAATTTTTCATTAACATTAGGTGAGACTATAAAGAATTGTGGAGTGCCCTGAAAAAAAAACATTCACATAGGAATATGTCTTGATTTCAAATGAGAAGTGTGCAGTAACAAATAAAATGTGACATATATTGAAAGATACTAGTTGGAGTACTCAAAAGCTTTGTAGAGTTCTTCTGTTAGGTAATCTTTGTTTTCAGGAGGCAAAATTGACTAGGTTATCTTTGTGAAGAGCTCCCTAAAATACTCTAGTGAGCTAGAGTGGTTTTTTAAGGGGAAAAATTAAGTTATACTTTGGAATAAGCAAGAAGAAGCAAGAAATGAAAATAACAGGTCTCAGTAAGGTTTCCTTAGTCAGATGGAGTGGAAATGTTGCAGTGATTTTCTTTTGAAAGGAGATGAACAGTGGAAGTACAGGAATAATCATGAAGTGGAACAGGTCATTTTGCACATCAGGTGCCAGTTTTCATAAGATTAAAGCTATTGAAATTGATAGGTGACAGTTTTTAAAGAAGAAAAAGGAAAAAAATCATTCCAAAACTATCCTGTGTAGCTCTATAATGTAAGATCTTATTTTCCATCACTCCTGTGAGACCACACTCAGGCCAGGAATCACTCTGACTCTGGATGCCTTTATGGACCTTAGAGACCATCATGATCTGATTCTTGATCATATCCTTTTCCAAATGCCTGTTTTGTTTTCATCCTGATGGTCCATCACTGTTAAAACTTTCATAAGACTCAGACATACAACTCATCTTTGCTTTCAGTGTATCCTTCCAGCTCTTTGATAGCACTTAATGGCTTCTCCCTTTTCTGATGCCATGATTTTTCCATTGCTGTCTGCCTACAACTTCAATCAGGCCTTTATGGCTTTTTTTCTCTGTTACCATGTACATATTATATTCAAATATATGAATGAAAGGTCCTGTAAACACTTACAAAAATATTAACTTCCAATTCTTTCTAAAAAGTGGTTTCCTGTGGTTTATGAAAAATCTTGACAGTGATTAAGTGACCAGTGCACAAAGCAATTGATGATCATGACAAACAATATTGAGTCATTTTCTGCCTTCTGCTGCCCTATCCATGTCTGTTGCTCTGTATAGTGTGGGTTTGTAAAATATTTAGTGCTGGGATATGTTTTTGTCCTGGCTATGGATCTTAGTTTGTGATTACTGCTGGGAAGGTTGCTAAAAATGCACATTGAAAAGTGGAAAAATTATTTAATAGAACTTGGAAAAAAATTCTTTGGTAAGAGAGATTGGCTTATCTGTCTCAGCATCTAATGTCATGGCCCTCTCACAGTAAAGAATTTCCTCCTAAACCTAATGTTAGTAAAATTAGGAGTTTATCTGTGAGTGGAGGTAAGCAGACCAGTCTTTTACACTGAGCCATGAGATGCTCCTAGGTTCATACCAGTAGTTAAATATTTAATGCTTCTTATTAATCTGATCTATCCATAAATGCCAATTTTAAACTTATAACAATTAATAGTAATTTATGGATCACAGAAATGAAACGGTAGAGGAAAAATAATGGGTGCCAGTCTGGAATGAAGATTGCTTTGGAAGTCCCAGACATGTAGATATTTTATTTCTATCATAAAAAAAAATTACAAATCTTGCAAAGAATAAATAGATCACATCACTGAGTCAGCAGGTGTAAAGCATCTTCACTTCTGCTTGTTTCTTTTGTTGAACACGGTTGTATTTGTGAGGGGTTAACCCTTAGGATGGATGGTGTAAAGGTTGCCTAGTGTGAAGTCCTAATTTCAAGGAAATTTTCATGTTCTGTTCTTTGAAGGGGTATTGACTTCCAAATCACACACAGACATGCCTCTGATCTTCCTGGGGATGAGTCACAGTGCAACGTGGATGCAAAGCACTGGCATCGAATTTGCAGTGTGTTGATCACTGCTGATGACAGGACGAGATGTTCTCTAATCCCATGTGTGGGGTTATAGAGTGTGCTTTATTAAAAAACAGGACTTAGAACTATTAAAAGCAGAGTGCTGAGATTTTGTTGATTTGAGGGGTTTTTTATTAGTGCTCTGCTGTAGATTTTAAAGTATAATAAAGTAACAAATGTTACCTTGAGCTGAGTGGCTTTAAATGGTGGGTTACTTTACACTCAGAGTGGAGCTTTCAGTGTCAGGCGATCGCTTTTCTTTTTTTTTGCCACCATAAGCACTCAGCTGAAACAACAGCTATGACTCAGTTGACAGTGAACGCTGCTTGAATTGATTTAGTCCGAGTTCAGATTTAGCACATAATCATGTTCAATTTGATCCACTGTGCTGCCTAGAGATAAAAGGGTTGAAAAAATAGATTTAGCTTATGTCAGTCTTTGTGGTGATGTCATTGCCATGAGAGATGGAATAGCGCTGTTACTATGCTGTGCCTGCTCAGTTGGTGGGTGTACGGGGGACAGGCAACCAGCAACTCACTTTAAGTGCACAGAGCTCGTGTTGGAGGCTTGCAGGCATTGCCAGCGCTGAAACTGAATCTTGGACTGTTCAATTGCAGTACTGAAGATTTTTTTTTTCATTGTTTTGTTGTTTTTTTCCATCGTTTGTGACTCTGAGCTTGCCTAACTCTGTGTTCAAAGGCGGGGGATGCCAGCCCGTAGCATGGACTGTGATGTTTCCACTCTGGTTGCCTGTGGGGTTGATGTGGAGGTTTTTGCCAGCCAAGAGGTTAAGGTATGCGCCTGCAATCCTTTTGTTGCTTTTCAGAAAAGCCTTTGGGAGCAATAGGCATTTGAATGTAGCAATTGAAAATAAGAGGGCAGATGAGATTCTGCTGCGGTGGTAAAAGACACGCAGTTAAAAAAACCTGTTATTTAGGGGAGAGAAATATGGGAAAGGAAATGTGCCTGCTTTTTACTGTGTTTTGATAAGCTGAAAGAATAGCCTAGTGTTTACTCTTTAATGATATAAGAAATGGGTTATATAACTGACATCTGTGCATATGCATTTTTCATATTCATAAAAAATCTTTCATTGTGTTAATTTTGTCAAGTTATTTTTAGTCCAATGTCACTTTTTAGATCAGCCTTACCATAAATGTTATTTATTGATGGTGATAACCTTCAGATATCTTTACTTAGTTGAACAGTAGCTGTTTCTTTTCTTCACATTCAAATCAAATATGCAAGCATAAATTTTTTCTGAAGGGTTGAAAGTTTATAGTAAGTATCTTTGTGCATCTGCAGTGTAACAGAACACAAAAAGTTATGCATCTTGCGTATCATATGCCTACCTGAAAAACAATGCTTAAACCTAAGGCTTGATATGCAGGGCTCATAGTCTCTTAATTAGACAACTGCTGTAGAAAAGTCATTGTGTGTAATTGCTTACTGTTGAAATAAATTAATTTTTTCATTTATTCTCATATTAATGCAAGAAAATCACTGCAAATTAAGTTTGAAAGAGGAATTCTAAGTATGCTTTTCACAGATCAGCTGAAGGAGCTCATAGATGTAATAGAGTGATATTCAGCAGTTTATAAAGGACAAAGGTACAGACAAAATTAGTTTCTAATCTGATGGTTCTTAGTATTGAAAGACTGGAACAGGGTAAGAAGGATTTACAAATTGGAGGTCAAATTTTGAACCTCTGTTCTGTTTGGTTCTGCGTCAAACATTGAAGCTACTGGAAATAAAACTACTTTGTTTTGCAAGAGGTTCTGATGATTTTTATTTCCCTGTTAGTTTGTTGCTCCTTGAGATCATTTATACTTTATACAGATGCTTTTGTGTTGGCACCAAGAGCTTCTTAATTTAAGAAGCTTTTTTCCTAACAGTTAACAGTGAATTTAGAGATGAAAAAGTGAGTAATTCATAGGAATGATTCAGGTGAGGAGTCTTGCCTGCATTGGGACATGTTTCTTGTATTATTTTGAAGTAGTAAAATGTTTATCTGCTCTCTTCTCTTCTCATTGAGAGTTATTTTCTTTTAACATGTAGGATTTACACCTGCATTGATATGATCTTGTACCTTGGTCTTTTGGTGTCTGGTCCATGTTTGATGTAAGACCATGCAAGAAATTAGTGAGCTTCTTGTATCCTCATGCTACTCATATGTCAATAGCAATGCAAAAGCAAAATTTTGACTAACATAATTCAGCAGAAAGCATTCCATTGACTTAGGTAAGACTTAGATTAGCCTGATTTAAGCTGCAACATCTATAAAGTGTGGGCCAGGAATATGAGATAAGAGAACAAAAGAGTTACAGAGACATTACAGGAATTGTAACCCTTTTGTGTTACTTGGACTTTCTGTATCTTTTTTGCTTTGGTTAAAGCTGCCCTGTTTTGCTTTTTTCCTCTCTTATGTTTGAATTAAAATGTTGATTGCAAAGACTTTGGGTATATTTACAGTGGGGACTGCACTGCAGACTGCACTGCAGCTTAGAAATGCAAAGTCTACTTTGAAGTTGCCTGACTTAGAGGGTGTGAGCAGTGTGTGCTCTGTGACCCACAGCTCACTGCAGGCTCCTTTCCACTGGCCTTTCCCCAAACTCTGTTGTGGAGGCTGTGGCCAGCTCTGTGCTCATTCTCGAGCTCCCAGTGCAGCAGCCTGCAGTGTGGGCATCCTCTCTGTGAAAGTTTCACTGCTGCTAATAATTTAAAGCTGGAGATACCTACTGCTCTTTGCTCACTTCCAGGAGAATTGCAGGGAAAAAAACATTAGGGCTTTATTTTTTGTATGCCAAAGGGCTCATTTCAAAGTCAGGTTTTTTGGTGACAATATGGTCAGAGCAAAGAAAAGTTTATGTTGACTTTGATAGGATGGGAAACAAGTCTAGGGTTAAAAAGGAAGGAGGCTGTTTCTGAGAAGAGATGGATGTGGAAGTTGAAGGGCAAAAGCAAGTGCAGAATTCCTGTCTTCTTCACCTACTCTGTGAGTATCCCTCTGCCCAACCCTTTTGTGAGTCATCCTGAAGGCACAGATAGCATTGACAACTGAAGTCCAGGCTACTGTCCCTTCTCTGAT
Organism: Parus major; assembly: GCF_001522545.3. NCBI lineage: Eukaryota > Metazoa > Chordata > Aves > Passeriformes > Paridae > Parus > Parus major. The sequence goes on from NC_031770.1 coordinate 107,469,000, forward strand.
AGAAGGTTTTATTGCAGGGAACCTTCTCCCTTGTGTGAAAAGAATGTTCCCTCAGTGGTAGAACAGATATTGAAGATCTTAGAATACGTGGTGGTTGGTGAGATTCACTAAGATGAGCTGTTTGTCCTGTAGAATAGTTCTCTGATGTCAGCAAGGGTTGTGTTCAGGGTTTAGGATATGTTTACAGCATATCTCACTTTTGTTTCAGTTTAGGTTTAGAACTGACACGTGGTTTGGGAGAAGGATGCTGATGTTACTGAGCCATTGTTCTCCCATGAGGTTTGGGAGAGGGATGCTGATGTTACTGAGCCTTTGTTCTCCCATGAGGTTTGGGAGAAGGATGCTGGCCAACATGGAGCCGTTGCTCTGCACTTTGCAGCATGTGTTGGCCGCAGCTGCAGGTTGAGGGTGTGAGGAGCCTGCCAGGACTGCAGTAGCAGATCTTGGTGTGTTGAGGTTCTGGAGCAGCAGTTCTCACAGCAGGTGGCAATGGGGATTCCTGGAAGTTGCCACTTCTCAGGATCATCAGTCCCTCAGAGCTGGGGCATTCTTACACAAAGCTGGCTTTGGGCATAGGACTTGGAGCAGGGGAGCTCTCCAGCTTATTGCTGCTTTTCCACCTCTGGAGACCTTATTTTGTAGGCAGTATGCCCTTAGCATCTGGCAGTCAGGCTTGGAAACACTCTGTTTCCATTTGGCCCTTGGAACAGGGGAGCAGTTATTTAGTACTGAAGGCAAAGCTTTTTAGTTGCTGCATTTGGAGCTGTTCAGCCTTTCAATGTACAGAGGCTTGTATGGGTACCTTGGCTGTGGCAGCTGGCCACCAGCACTGGCACCATGGGTTTGGCACCCATTAACTCATCCAACAAGCCCTTCACTTCTGATTACATGCTGCTTTGACTTTCTAATCCAAAAACTGGGTCAGGCTAATCAACATGCTACTGACTGTAGATCAGGAACTAGAAGAGTTGAGAAGGCATCCAGAGAAATCACAAAGTGCAGTTCTTCTTTGAAGTTTACCTGGATAATTAAGATTCTTTCAGTTCCTCTAGATGATAATTTCATGTAATGATCTTTATTATATAAATAATTAGTTAATGAATATCTTGTTTATTTCTAATAGAGGAATTCCAGACATAACCAAAACAGGAAGAGAATTTAAACTTCTATTTCTTACTCTAAGAATGTGGTTTTATATGATTAATTCTACATATTCTCTCCTCATTTTTGTTCACACAGACCATTCCACTCAGAAACAAGGTAGAATTGGTGCAACGTGGCACTGCTGTAATAGATAAAAAATACTAATGGTCCAGATGGATCACATTCTGAAGACAGTAATGTAATGTGGATGGGACTGTTACCTTAACACAGGGAAAAAAACCTAGTGTGTACACAAGCCAGGCAGCAAAGGGAAATGGAAATAGTTTCACTGTTTGGACTGTTGCTTTGGAGGATTAATCCTCATTGGAGCAGGTTCTCTGTCAATTTGTAAACTCATTACTCAGTTCAGATGCTCCCTGCTAATGAGAGTTGTTTGGGATGGATGGGTTGGAGGTTCAGTCACTATCCTGCCTTTGAGAGGTTTAGCAGTCTAAGCTTCTGAGGTCTAAAGGGCAAAAGCACACTAGATGCTTGTGGTTTTTGCTCTCCAATTCTCCACTTGTCTAAGTGGCTCATTCACAAAGATGTTCTGAGGTTTAAAGTTTAAGTGCTCTAGGGTCAGAGTCAAGTGAAGAAAACTAGAGAAAGGGGGAGAAGTGTTTCTGCCCCTCTGGATGGTGCCAGCTGTCCAGTGGCAGGAAGCATGACTTGCTGGGAGAGTTTCTGGGTTTCTGTCTTTACATCCTTCTCCTCAGCCATGTGAGCTCGATCCGTGGGAAGAGTCTGTTGCACAGTCATAAGACTTCACAGACGGGCTATAAGGAGGAAGCCAAACAACAGCATGACTGCCAAAAATACCCTGATGGCTAGAAAGGCTTGCTCTATAACTTCTCTTGGTATTTTCTGTAGTTGGTGGTTCTTTCTAATTGCAGATAAGGTTGAGTCTGTGAAATCTGCACGACCCAAGAGTTTTGCTAGAGAAATAGAAGTGCATGTCTTTTGATCTCTGCTTACTGTCTGTGTTCATCTTGAGCAAGTAATGGAGAGGAGCTTACCAAATGCTGTAGTGCTGTTTCCAGGACACTGACCCTGCTCTTGGCTTCAGGATCAGCACAGAAAGACTCTTGACAGCAAAGCTGGCGCTTGTGCAGCCAGTGCTGTTGCACACTGAGGTGTTCCCACTGGCAGTTACAGGTTGGGCTTTGCCTCTGTCCTTCTAACACCCTTCTGTGAAGGCAGCTGGACTCTTTAGGGAAGTTCCCAAAGAAATGATAGACTGGTAAGTCTTCTAAAGGTTATAATATGCTCATTAGACTGATCTTCACTTATTTGTAGTTGCTTTTCCCTTGCCTCAGAAGAAGGGGGTGCTACAGTTTCACCAGAGGTTGGTGGCAGCTGCAGGTGTTTACACACCTCTGAATATGGCAAAACTTCTGCTTCTCCTTCTTCACCTTTTTAATGCTAACAGGGAACAGCAAAGCAACTCAGAGGGCTTTGTATTCTCTCTGATTCTTCTTTCTGTTGGAAGTCACATGAAGTCACATTTCTCTTTCATAAGTATAACTAGACAATGAGTAATTTGTCAAATGAAAATAAATAACAGTTAGAGTGTGGTGGTAGAAGGTGCAGAATTAATCCAAGGCAAGTAATAAGGTAAGGTGGACCTTGTAATTCTACTGACAAATGGCCCAGCCTATGTGAGGAACACTGGAGAGATGGTGATTTTCTTAAGCAGATTTGAGGAATTAATCCATGCAGCTATAGATTGACATCCTTGTAATATGGATACAAGTGTGATACTGGTTTTTCATTAAATAATTACTTAAATTCAAATTTTTATAATAAAATTAAATTTCTAAGAAGAACCTAGAGAGGGATAAAGTACCCAAGTTCTTTCTCTTCTTCTCAAAAAAAAAATAAAATTTATCAGGGACACATTATTTTCAGATCTGTTCTAATCCAGTCTCATTTTCCTCTGAAGGTGCTGTATATGTGCCCTCTTCTGTCTCAAATTTTACTGATGCTGTTTGCTACCTCTTAGCATGACTAAGATTTGATACTGAGCAGCATTGCAGATTCTGAGGCAGAGGTCTGCACCAACCTTCTGTGTATCTTTAGTAGTTTTTTAGTAATCTATAGTACTTTTTTTTCCTCAATCTTTTATGTATCTTTAGTTATTTTTTAGTTATTTATGGTAATTTTTTTTTTAGCTTATAGACTAATGTACATGCTTTGTGGTTGGAGAGGTCTTCCTGTAAGATTTTCTAGGGGTGATTCTGCCAGAGACCTTAAATAATCTACTCAGTTTTGATCATTTGAGTGCTAAACAGCCTGTTTGCTTTGGAAGATGCTGCCTAATCATATGCTAGAGTGCAAACAACCGTGACAGTGTAGTCTTGAGCAGAGAATTCTTCCTTGGCAAAAAGGCACTGAGGAAATTGTACCACAGTTTGTCAAACACTTGACTAACACACAGGCTGCCAAGGGCCAGAAACAGGCCAAGCAAATCCTCCAGTCAGTGGCCACTTGCTGGAACACTCTGTGTTTTCCATGCACATATTTATAGTGGTGTCAGCATTGTGTGCATGAGCTTTTCCTAAAGATTTCCCCCAGTAATATGATTTTCAATAAGCATCTTCTCCTTCTAAAGGCCAACAGAATTAAAATTTCCCTCAGGGGAGACTTCTCCCCTTTCTTTTCCTTGTTGGCAATGCCTCTAAAAAGTGTGTGCAGCCATCGAGTTCTGGCTCCAGCCTGTGTTTTCCATCTTGGATTCCAGTTGATTTCTGCTTTGTCCGTGTCCATTCCTGGAAGCACAGACTGCCTTCTCACAACATCAGTGTCCTTGTGATGCCTTTAATTGTCTCCATATGGAATTTCTGTTGGTGCTAAATCAAGGAGAAGCCTTTGGTTGTAGCAGTTGTGATGGAGCAAACATCCCAGCTGTCCTTGCAGAGTGGGAAAACAGCTGGATGGGTCTGTGTAGAGCTGGATGACAGCAGCATCTCCATGGCATTTTCTCTTCTGTACACCTGGAGTTGCTGGAAAACTTCAAAGTGATGTTATAGGTAAAAAGTTCCAAGTGTTCTCATTTGCAGATGGAAAACTAAGGAACCAGGAAGTATGTTCTCTGGTAAGGAAACTGTATTTGACAGGCAGGTCTGGGGTAATTAATAATTCTTGTTTTTATTAATCATGTTCTGTAGATGTTCAGTCTCAAATGTCGTTGAGCTCTAGGCATTTTCCAGAGACCAAGGAGTTTGATGAGTTAGTAGCTGATTTTGGTTGGTTTTTGTGGTTTGTTTTTGTTGGGGTGTGTTTTTTGTTTGTTTTTAATTAACTTGCTGCTTTTCAGAATCCGCATTAGCTTCTGGCAGACAGAAAGACTGACTTTATCTCAGAGAATGGCTTCATATTTATCAGAAGCATGGAAGAGCCTCCAGTTTTCAGCACCAGGTAGTTCCACCTGTTGAAATAATAGTCCATGAGCTGAGAAACCTAATGAACCTGCTGAGCTCTGAGCAGTAGCACCAGGCAGCTGTACAGGGGAATTTCTGCAGCTCAATTTGTCACTTGCAGAATTTCTCTGCTTCATCTGTTGCAGTGAGGGATGTATGTGCCATTAAAAGGTGGAGGCTTCCAGGGAGCTGAATCATGCAGCAGGACTTCTGCACAGTCAGAGAGAAGCCACTTTACTGAGATCTCACTTGTCCTTTTATTCATGTAGGTCAGATGTGCTGGTGTGAGGCAGATGAACAAATAATGGTAAAAATCCTGCTAATCCTCTCAATAAAAGAAATTACATCTATGGAGGAGATAAGAAGATGATTGTTTTGTTTTTTGTACGAATTTTACTCAAACATTACCATCCTCAAGTTTCATCATCCTTTGCTATGTATCCTCATGCCCAGTGACAAGGTTTGTTCAGTTTTGGCTACTTCTCCACATTTCTTAGAGAAAATCAAAACTAAACCACTAAGAATAAAAACTTTTGAGTTGTCTGAATAATTACACCTATACTGGGAAATTTGTTTTAACCACAAAACAAATGTTGGTTGTGGTGGGGATGGGGTAGTGTATATTTTGTTTTGTTTGGAGGATTATTGTTTTATTTCCTACTGCTGATACAAAAACAAAACCAAAAGTAACCTACCAGCAGAAATGGCCTTTCTCCCTCAGGGAAGAATATTTTTTCTGGGAGAAACAAGGGGCAGATCATAGGTGGAACTGCTCTGAGCTGGGGGAGGAGGAAATCAGTTGGTTATTCAAAATGTGGTGGAAATGAGGATGGGGAGCGTGGGAATTGGGAGGAGGGAAGTGACTCTGATGAAGTGCCTCTGTTGGGAAAGGGTGAGACGGGGAAACCTCCAGTGGAGGCTGGGGCAGGTGGTGGCAGGACTGCTGTCTGGGGGGGTGACAGCAGCAGGGGACGGCATGGAAGGAGAGCTCATGAAAGCAACAGTAATAATGGAAGACCAAGGTGAGAACAGATGACTTTGACTTCTTGTGCTGTAGTGGAATGGTTTAAGGGCAGAAGATGGTACAAGATGCTGGAAAAACCCATTGATAGTCTAAAAAAAGGAGGTTTTGTGACAAAGCTTTCATCAAGCAGGTGTTAAACATCATTGAAACCTTAGTTAAATTTATCTTGATAGCTTTCTGCTTCACTGAAAGCATCTTCCACAGGCTTCCATCCCACCTCCAGGTAACAAAATCCCTTTGTGAACAGGTACTTTGGGCTGCTGCCACTCTTCTTTCAGCTCCTTCCTCAAAACTTTTTGCTGTTAAATATCTCACAAGGAATTAAATGATTGAACATGACTAGACTAAGCTAAGCATGCACATGTGGGACAGAAAATATTTTGGAAACCTTACAAAAAAAAAATCAAATATATTCTCTTTTTGTACATTTTATTCCCGCCTCCTCTGCCTTTCTGCTTCATCCTCATGAAATGCAAGAAGGAATTTTGTGTTTTCCCATGTTGTTTTTGTTCAGTTTGGTAGATGATACTAGAAACAAATAAAAGTAATTTTTGAATTATTGGAAATATCCAAACAGTGATACAGTAAGACATATATCAAATTATGAGCCTGTTCTGGGTGCAATTTTTTCAGCAAATGGAGATAGGTAATTTTATTTGATTTTCAGTTTTGTTTTTAGCAGTTGGAGAAATTAATAATGGCAAGTGCTGTTGGTGAAAATTATTTTGAAGTTAGTAGCTTTTGAAATAAAGTCTGAAGTTAGAGGAGAATAATTTTTTTTGAAAAGTCATTTTCAGTGACCTTATGGAGCTGGTAAAAAGTGTCTCCTAAGAGGATTATCTGAGAGACCAAGAAGAACATGAGAATTAGCAGCTAAGGAGGCACTTTTGAATGCATAATGGAGATTATCTATCCTGATGCAAAGGACAGATGGGACATACAATGAGAGACTGTTAGGGCAAGATCAGATATCCTTTTGCTTTAGAGCAGTTTAAGGATTTATATATAATGCGAAAATCAAGTGTGCAAAATCACAAAATAAGTTTCCATTATCAGAGGTTTTAAATAAGAACAAGGGAAGTCTTGTGATGGATAAAAATTAAAACAATGTGTAAATCCATTCATAGCAAGATACATAATGTGGGAAGGGTTATGGTGTGACTGATTTCATTTATGTTATATAATAACGCAGATAATTACCTAAATTAATAGAAAAAACAACCCTAGTACTGGCCAGAGCAAAGAAAAACTGCAAAAAATGCAGGGGTAAGACAGATATTTAAGTGTATAGAAGCTGCTAAAATCTACCTAAGTATGCTTTAGGATGCAGCTGAAATAATTTTTTGCTATATGAAATTGTCTTTAAGAATTCATAGGTTACAAAGAGACTGTTGAGGATGAGAGTTTAAAAAAATAGCATATGTGTTTAAAAGGGGCAGAGGAGAAAGACCTGGACAATTACAGGTATTTTTATCTGACTCAAATTTTGGAAATAAGTTTGGAAGTACTTTGGAGGTAATTAGGCATAGGCTGTGTAGACCAAGTCATGTCAAATCAATGTGCCTTCCTTGTTTGACAGAGCAATGGGATAAGTGGGATAAAAAAGATGTGGAGTGTAGATATTTTGACTAAAGCTTTCACACTGTTCAAGTAATTTCCATAAGTAATCTACACTCCAAATATAATTTCCATAAGGTGGGTGCATAGTTGTTTACAGAATGTCTAAACCAGAACCAGTTCATTCTCAAATGGTGAAGCCATTTAAGTAGATGAGCTCACATGTTCCTTCCTGAAAGCAGGTTGAGAATGATGACAGTAGTCAAAAGGGAAAAATCTCCAAAAGTGGTCTAGTATGGCAGGGTCAAAATTCTAAACAACCCTTGGTTAAACAACAGGATGAAGTTTAGTGCAAAAAGAAATAAAGTTGCAGCTGTATAGAGACATTCACATAACTAAACAGTTGTGTGATGCAAATCTTTCGAATTCTAATGAATTGTAGTGGATAATTAGCAGCAGTACCACACTTCTGTAATCAAAACAAATGTTTTGGTATGGGTTAGAAGGGATCCTCAAATATCATCTGGTTCCATCCCCTGCCATGGGCAGGGACACCTTCCACTATCCCAGATTGCTCCAAGCCCCATCCAACCTGGCCTTGAACACTTCCAGGAAAGAATTTCTACCTTAGGTCCAATCTAAACCTGCCCTCTTTAGTTTAAGGTCATTGCCCCTTGTCTGGCCCTGGTAAAAGTCTGTCTCCATCTTTCTTAAATATCCTCTTTAAGTATCCCAAGGCTGTCATACAGCTCAGAACTCCTAAAGCCTTCTCTTCTCCAGGCTGAACAACCCCAAAATCTCTCAGCCTTTCCTTTATAGGCGAGGTGCTCTAGCCCAAGTTTGCAGTTGAAGCTGTGCTGTTTGGCTCTGGTGAGACTCTTTAGACTTTTCAGATACACATTTTCTTTTCTAGAAAGGAAATTTCATGTTGCTACCTTGTTTACAGAGCCTGAGAAGAAAACCACTGATGTGTGAAAAGTAGTACCTTTATCTTTAGAAACAGCTGATTCCATGAGAGGAACTGTAGGGCTGTGTGACCAGCCAGCATTCTGCAGGCGGCTGCCAGTCCTTGAACCAGAATCTGGGAGTTGTTGAGCTAAAAAAAATTCTTATTAATCAAGACAGCTGGGAGCAAAGCCAAATGCTGGGCCATAGCAGAAATGAGTATGCTGCTTATGTTAGGCAGAAGTAAATTATTGGTGTACTTACAATTTTAGAGGCTTAGGAGCTGATGCCTTTTTGCCTGATTTTTTTTTTTTTAATAAGTAAATAAAGAATAAAGATATTTAGCTATCTGCTTAATACCTTTGTAACAATTTATTAGAATGACACTGTTGAAAAACTGTAGTGATGTAAGCAAGCTGCCTGCAATCCTAACTCCCAAAGTGGTGATATTTTTTGCGATAGGGGAAGAAGCTTGGCAAACAGTAGCAGTCACGAAACAAGAATTTACTCTATGCATGCTGCATCCTAGAAAACAGTACAGAATATTTTCTCATGTCATTGGCTCAGTGTAAAATTCCTGCTTAAGCTTTAACTATTATACAGTTTTATAGATAATGTATGGTATAGTGAAATAGAAGCAGAGCAAAGGACAGTAATAATTCTATAAAGAAAAGGTCTTGGATAAGGGGAATTTACTTTGGAAATAAGTAGTTGGTAAAATGATGGTATAATGGGAATGTGTGTAAAATGAGGTGTGGGTGATAATGCTGCAGATTGGTACCTATTTAACTACTCTATTTTAGAATCATAAAATTACAGAGTCACAGACTGGTTTGGATTGCAAGGGACCTTAAAGATTATCCAGTTCCACCTCCTGCCATGGGCAGGGACACCTTCCACTATCCCAGGTTGCTCCAAGCCCTGTTCTTCCTGCTCTTGAACGCTCCTAGGGATGGGGCAGCCACAGCTTCCCTGGGCAACCTGTGCCAGGGCCTCACCACCTTCACAGGAAAGAATTTCTTTCTGATACCCAATATAAACCTGATCTCTTTCGGTTGAGACCACTTGCTTATATAAGGGTACCCTCATTGATTTATTCCCCACTAATGTTTTCCATTAAATTTGAAGTTTATGTGTAGCAAATCCAGTTCTATTGTGTTTCTGGTTTGAGTATCCCTTGGAGAAAGTCTGGACTATGCTGAGCATGAATGTGCTCACATATGGTCACATGAATGTGTTCACGTTTAGTTGATAATTTGCTCTTCTTAATTAAATATTAACATCCCATCTTGATTAAATACACAGTTCTCTATTTCAGTTCAGAAGTGTAAATTCTGTTCTTGGGGCTACAACTGGTGCTGCTTCTCCAGTGCAGTAATGTGCAGCTGCACGCAGGCACATTCCATGCATCAGACTGAGTGCTCTGGGACACCCTCTGAACTCTGGAGATGTAACCTCCACAGTGAACAGGTGGCTTCCCTTTATTTTGAATGACTGCTTCCACCAGATTTGGCATCCCACTCCTCCTGTCATTTAAAATCTATCTGCACCAAAAAAATCTCCTTGACCTCAAAGCCAGACTCCTTAAGTCTGCACTGTGTCATGGGAGGCTTAGGTTGGGCTCCCCCAGAGGGTGGTTGGGCACTGAGTAATGGTAATGGTCACAGCCCCAAGGCTGACAGAGCTCAGGGAGTGTTTAGAAAACACTCTCAGACACAGGGTGGGATTGTTGGGGTGTCCTGTTCAGGGCCAGGAGTTGGACTTGGATGATCCTTGTGGGTCTCTTCCAGTTCTGGACGTTCTCTGGTTCTACACATCTGTCTCCAATGTTCCAGACTGGCATAAGGGCATTTACAAGGCAAATGCAACACAGAGCCAGTGTGAAACAGTGCCACAGGGCAAGAAACTATGGAATAGTGATTATTTTTGTGTCCTACTTATTTGTTTAAAACTTGTTCATAAAAAAAAAAATCTCCTTTGTTACCACTCTGCTTGCCAGTCACAAGGCTTATTCCTTCTCACCAATTGCCCTGCATTTGTGGACAGCAGCTTCAGTTTCATAATCCCAGACCAGTATCTTTCTAATATCATGCTGTTACTGATGTATTTTTCACATCAGGAAATGAAAATGATTTTGATGAAGAGCAGTGCTAGTTTTAGCTCTAATATAGGATTAGTCTACTTTCTAATTCTTGTTTCTAAACAGAAATCGTGCCAACTGGAAATTTTCCAGTTGGTTGAAAAATGACATGGGAGCAGTTTGGTCAAGAAAATTTGCTTTTTCACCCTGGGGTTCCTTCCATCTGCCTAATAAAACAATTATATCACTGTAAGACTGAAATTCCCTGTGTCCTGTCTAGAAGGGGATGGTACTAATGGCTGTTGAGTCAGATTGAAACCTCTGCTTCTTTTTCTGACCTTCTGTACCCAGTACAGAACCTGTATCTGTAATCTCAGCCTTTTTGGGTGCTGGAATCTGCTTACTAAGTCCCCATAAATCCTCTTTCCTAGCCTGCACAAGCCCAGTTTTCTGATATGTGCTAAATTCTTGATGTCATGAGCTCTATAACACTATAAAGTTCTAAAGCCTAATTAAGCATTGTGGTGTATACTGGAAATTATAATATGCTGTTGAAATCTTTTTTAATAGACAGGCAAACCATTGTGTGGTGTTCCTTTGGTATTTCAGCATCTGTGCAGCTTGAGATCCTGGCATCCTCTAAAGACTGCGACCTCTGATGGGGAAGAAAAAAGCCTCTCCAAGTGTAAAAATATTTCAAGAGCTTTTTTTTTTTGAGCTGCTTTTTTTTTTTTTCCACTGAAGTTTATTAAAACTGGAAAGCATCTTCAGGTTTTTTGTAGGTCAGTGCTGATCTGGGGGTTCCAGTGACAATCTAGAATCAGCATGGAGAGAAGAGTGTATCATCTCTGTTTATGCAGATGCTTTCCATCCATTTTCTGCCATGGTCTGCAAAATCAAATTCACAATTAAACTTTTCAGACTGCTAACAGCATTAAGAGGAATTATACCCAGCAGATTATAGCTCATTTGACCCTCCTCTGAGGGCACCAAATCAGTGTGTGTGTGAGAATGAGAAGCTCATAGTCTTTTATAACTCTTTCAATGCAATGAACATTCTAGTCTGGAAGTTCTGCTGTTTGGAGTCTGGAGGAACAGACTTCTACCTGTAGTTATTCCTTTTTTTGAACTGAAGATACATATATATCTATATATGTATGTACATATATTTACACTGATGTCTTTACACTTTAGCACAATTCCTGTTGTGGGGAAAGTCTCTATCCGATGTTCAAATAAATCCAATTGTTCTCTTATAAACAATTAGTGAAGGAAGCACTCCAAGGAGGAAATTATGTTAAAAAGAAAATGTGCATAAAGAATTGATGATGAACATGGATCTTCACTGACAAGCTACAGAAGGAGATGTGCTCTATTCCTCTGAGCATGTGGCCTCCTCTGGACCTGCTCCATCAGGTCCATGTCCTTTCTGAAGTGGGGTCCCCAATGCTGGATGCAGTAGAGGGCCAGAATCCCCTCCCTCACCTCCTGCACTCATTGTTTTTGGTTCATCCAAAGACATATGTGATATATATCAATGTAATGTCAATACCCCCAATTTGTCACATTTGTAAACAGGACATTTCCTTTTCTTCCAGCCCAGTGATGATTTTTTTTAGTTTTCTTTTTACCACTTCCTTACATGTTTATCTCTGATACTTTTGTTTATGCCTTTAATTCTGAAACACCATTTACTTGTAGTTGATGTAGATTTTCTAAAGACTCCACTCAGCCACTTGACTGGAGGAAAAGTATTCCCATCCTTGGTTTATCTTCATTGTACAAAGAGCCTCCAGTCTCAGAGGCTGCAGCTCCTAGGAGCTGCTCAGATGTACAAACAACAGACCTGCTCGAGTAATTTGCAAATGAAGTGTAAGACAGGGAATGACAGATGGTTGGGACAGACTGGGAAGAGCAAGGAACAGTCAAACAGCACAAGCAGAGTGCTAGAGTGTAGTCACAGAGCTGCTGGTTGTGGCTGGGGGGTCACTGACTGTGGGCTGCAGAGGAAGTAGAGAGGATGATGATGACAGGACGTGCATTGGTGGGTCAGGAATCTCCCTTGTACCATTTTTCATCAGTTAAATAATATTTATGGAGCTGCATGATATTAGATTCTATTCTGCTCTCCTACTTGGTTTTTTTTTGATTTTTTTTTTTTCTTCATAGTCACTTTCAAAATTGTCAGTGTCCTTTCCAAATCCAGACAAGTTGAAACTGTATTTTTAGTCCTATTTGTGCAGTTTGCAGTGTTAGAGGAGAGGAGAGGGAGAAAGCATTCCCCATGACTGATGAGAACAGCTGAAATGCTATAAATGTTGATCACTGTAGGCAAAACAGTAAATCAGGAACGGGCAATGCAAGCATTTTATTTGTTTAAACTGTCTCATGGCTTGTTCTTGTTTATTTTTCCAGTTTAACTGGGTTGACAGTGTCAGGGAATACTAGTGTGCATTTTATGGTTGTTTTACAATGTTGCATCTCAAAGAGTATAAATAAGACACAGTTTCTCAGCTCTTGGTGTTGCTTTACTGTAGTTCATCTTGCATTTAGCATTTTGTACACTGACACCCTGATTCTGCATCACAGCAACAGAGGTGTCCCCTGACACTTCCACAGCCTCAATAACAGATTTTTAAGAGGCTGAGGTTTCTATACTCCAGTGGGGGATTGTGTAGAAGTAAAATGATTCATAATGAATTATAGAAACTCTGGTTCTACTTCCATGGTTTCCTGTGAGCCTGTGGTTTTCCAGTGTGGCTGTGGGTCTGTCCTGGCCTCAGTGTCACCATTAACAGGACAGTGGGGTGGACTCAGAAGCTTGAGATGAAATTACAGTTGCCAAAGATGGATTAAAAATAGTGTCACAATAAGATAAGATAGCTTTTCTTACAGCATCAAAGTTTATACAGTTAATAGGACGAAATTCCTTGATCTGAGGGTATTAAGGCCCTGGCACAGGTTGCCCAGAACAGCTGTGGCTGCCCCATCCCTGGAAGTGTCCAAGGTCAGGTGAGACAGGGCTTGGAGCAACCTGGTTTAGTGGAAGGTGCCCCTGCCTATAGCAGGGGTTTGGAACTAGGTGAGCTTTAAGGTCCCTTCCATCCCAAACCATTCTATAGTTCTATGAATATGAGTAATTTTCACACAGCTTCTCATAATGAGTAATTTCAGCCCTTGTTTTGTGCACAGGTTTGACCACCATTCCCTTATTTATTAGTGTCTCTAGCACTTCAGTTTGGTTGTGGAGTTTTTTTCTTCTCTTGGAGTGCCAGCTAACTATTTTTATGAGAGATATGGACTTGTGTCTACATTAGCATTTTGAGTCTGAACTGAACATTCTCATGAGGCAGCTTTCCTGTTGCTCTTCATTAACTGTGCTTTTTGTTCACTTCACAGAGCAGTTCATGAACTGGATGCCTTTCAGATGAAATTCATATAGAAGATGCAGTCTAGTAGTGTGCCTGATATGCTCCAGCTGGTAATGGGCATTCAGTCCATGGCACCTGATCAGAAAGTCCTCAGCACCAACTGTTTTGCTGCAGAGATCTGTTCTTGGAACATTTCTTATTAACATAAATGTAGCAGCTTTTGGTAAAAACTAATTAAGGTTATTTTTCTTCTTTATTTTGTGTTCTAAATTAAGATAATAAGAACTTTGGAAACATATACACTGTAATTTGTTCCTTTTGCTACCAATTAATTGTTGGGCTTAACAACAGGAACAAGACAAAAGTGATAGCTGGTATTGTATTATGAACATTCTTAAATCCAGTGCAGATAAGCCCCTTAGATTTCACTACCTAATCTACTCAGATATTGTTTTAAATCTTAATGTAAACAAAAATAGACAGTTTTTTCAGGACAGTCTGAATATTTTCTTCATGTCTTTGTTGTTAGCATTATTTTTACCATTCTCAAGCCAAAATATAAGGCTGCTATTTGGAAAACAAATGCATTAAATATTCCACAAATCTTTTCAGGTTTTGATGATTTTTTTTTTCCATTGCCAAATACAATGCAAAAGAGAAAAAAAAAAAAAAAGACATCTATTAGGTGATGTTGCACAATAATGGTAGCCAGCACTGGAATCAAATGTAGCTTTTCAGGGAACAAAGAATGATGTCTCTACAGAACATCCCACTCAACATTTCAACTGGGGTTGAGACTAATGGATCTGGTCATTGAATGTGCACTTTGCCAGCTGGTTTGAAAGAGCACTTCCAGCATTTCAGGGAGCTCATACAGCATCTGGAACTGGAGTGCTTCAGATATGGTGTGCTCAGAAAGGCTGTGGCTGATGATACAGTAAAATAACAGTGCTCCTATAAAGAAGAAATGTAAAATGTGGATTTTTCTTTTAGCTCAATCGTTGGGTGTGAAATTGAATTGAGAACTCTCCAAACTATATTAAATCAGCCCCTTGGCATTGCCACAGGAACAATTTATTTCATCTTGAAGGAGCCTTTGGTTTCCAGATCAGTGGAGCTAAGCAGGAGGAATGTGCGTCACATTGAGGTAAACAGGGATGTGAGCTGGTTAAAAACAGAAAAGGCAACGCAGCAAAATTCTGTGCCCCTGACATTTGTCAGCCTCTTCCGAAATGTGAATGCCTTTCCATGAAGCTTTGGGGCAGATATTATCTCTGTACCTTTTGTTGTGCTGATGAGCTGGAAGACGAAGCTAAATTTATTTGGTTCAGCTGATTTTTCAAGAGGGACATCTGTGTTGTTCTGTTCCCCCGGATGTTCGGGTGCTGTCATGCCGTGGTGGGCATGTAATGCAGGAGGGCTGGTGAGGGATGAATGCCTCTTCCTGCCTTAGTCCCAGTGTGAGGTGAGACCAGCAAACTTCTTCCAGCTCCTGACCTGCTTTTGCCATCAGGGCTCTTTGAGAAATGATGAATTACAAATGTCTTTACAACACTGTGTAACGTTTGTTATACTGTCTCAAAGTCCTTCTCTGGAACAAGAGACTGGATCTGTAAGCAGTAAGCATTGCTGCAAATATTTCACTGTACAAAGAATGATTTTGGTGCAATGTGGAGGGTAGAACAGTCAATGCATCTTTCAGGATCTAAAAGTTCTATGCAGATGCCTCTGAACAGCCCTGGTGTGTAAGGATAACACAGCAGGAGGTGTGAGCCGTGGACCAGGGCTGTGTTTTGTGGCCAGTGTGCTCCTGTTTGGGAGGTTGGTCTACTGGAAATTGCAGAGCAATGAGGCCATTGAGCATCATTTCTGAAATACAAACTGTGCATTCTTTACATAATAAAGCTTAAAGGTGTTAGGCTCCCCTTTATCAGGATTGCAGTAGTACAGGAAAATCGATCCTCATTTTACTGGAGAGAGCAAAATCTAATGTATTGTGTAACACCCCCATCTTGAAGCCCAGCCTTAAAATTTTTTATGGCTTTACTGTTTTATTTAATCTCTGGTTCACAATTTACCTGACCTTCACCTCTTGAAAACAGGAGAAAGCCAAGCATAGAACAACAAACTGAATGGACTGGGGTGGGAGACTGAGTTGGTTTGTTAATGTACTGAGAAAATTGTTCAATTTTGGAAGATGCTAATTACTGCCATGTTAATGTAAATAAACCCAAGCTCTTTCCAGCCCTGTCCCAATGCTCTACTCTAACTTCACGAAGAAATGAGCAGGGCTTTGCACAGAGTTGCAAGGTGAGGAACACACTGTTAGACAATCCAGTAACCAGGAGGTCACTACAGAGTGCTTTGTGATCCTTGTTACCTGACAAAATTGCCAGTGTTCCCTGGTTTTCTCCCCTTTCAAAATGTCTCACATGTAGAAATGTCCTTTTAAAATGTACCCTGGTGAATGACAGGTGGAAAGACACATTTTTCCCTTGCTTTTGGTAGCTGTGGGATTGCATGAGGGCTTCCCTTTGGTAACAGAAGAAACTTTCTGCAAACCAACATTCAGACAGTAATATTCAATGTGAATATTTTATTTAAATAATATCCTGCACTACTTGTAAGGAGGGAGTAGGAAGATTCCACATTCTCAGCTACAGCTACCTACAGTGAAAGGTGAAATAAAAAGCTACCTGGAGACCTTTGCCTTAAGGGGATCTCTAAATGGTAAATTTTTATTTTATTCTCCTGCCATTACTTAAAGGCTGCAGGACAAGCCCATAGAAATTCTCTATTTATCATCACTAGTTTAAAATATTTCCTCTCTTTACAGCACTCCTGGAATTTTAGCTGAGAATCAATAGTGGTTTTTCATATGCTCTATCAGGATTTTCCAATGAGTTTCATCTTTTTAAAAACAGATAATTTGATCATTGAAGAGGCTGTTGCTTACACTGGCTACTTGTGGATGTTCCTGCTTTTAGGGAATTTTCACATATGAGTTGTATCAAGCTTCTTGCTTGTTTTGTGTGGCTCATTAAATAACGGTTAAAAGCACTCCAGGTGAATGCAGTTCTTTTAAGTTTTCATTTGACAAATCAAGATCCCTTTTTGTTTTCCTGTAGTCTTTCCTCTCCTTTTGTCTTTGAGAACCACAGGAATGCATAGTGCTCTTCTCTAATCTTTCCTTCTTACCCTTTTCATCAAAGTAATTAGGCTTTTTTCTATTTCTGGGGCAGTGGCATTTTGGTATGTTACAGGTCTAGTGCTAAATAACTGCCTTAAGTCTAAATCTTTTAACAGGCACTCTTTGTTTAATATCAACACTGTTGGTTATTTTAATTCTGCTAATCTCTTTCCCTTCACATTATTTATTGATTTCCTTACACACAGATGCAGCAGGAAATGCCTCAATACTTCAGGTTCTGTTTCCCAGGGCAAGATCCCAGAATCCCAGAACGGTTTGACCTGGAAGGGACCAGGGGCACCTTCCACTACACCAGGTTGCTCAGGTTCCTGTTCAGCCTGTTCATCCTGTGGATGGTTATCATCTACCTTTACCTCCTCTGATAGGTTCACAACTTCTCTGATCATCCTTGCAGTGTTTTGTTGCTCTTCCATCTTGCCTCCATCTTCCTTAATCGTGGATGAGAAGAGCCCCATACAGTACCCAAGTTAGGTAACTACAATAGCCTTCACATGGCATTGACATATCTCAATGCTGAAATCTCTTCAGCTCATATTTTCCAGGCTTCTGATTTAGTATTTTTGTTAAATGTGTATCACCTTAGTGACTCCTTTATCCACCTTTATCCTCCTCCTTTATCTAGAAGTAACTGGTATATCCATCCTCTCTGCTATAAACAGGGAATGAATCTGTTCTTAGATTGTTTTTGTTACAAGACTCTTCAGTGCACAGCTTCCACAGTTTTACCAGATTCTGTCTTTTTTCTTGTGTCTCATGAGAGCTTTGTAGGTTTGCAACCAGCGTGGCTTGTCTGGAAACAGAATACATCCAGCTCTGAGATAGGAGTTTATTTCTTAAAGGGACATTTATATCCACTACAGAACTACTTTCAGGGAAAACTAACTTAATAATTGTGAATTATATCCCTTTCCCTATTGTGGTTAGTTCCTTGGAGTATCTTTTACATGAATGAACAGGAAAAATTAAAATAGGAAAAATGCTTTCTTTATTTGCTTGCAAAACTCTAGGAAAAACATTCGGCTAAAGTTCTAAATCACAGCCATCTCCTAAATCAAATGTGTAGCAAGGGTGATAATGAGTGTAAACACACTGAATAATAAAATGTAATTTGGGTTCTGAGTTCTAGGGCTCTAATCCAAAGCTCACTGATGTCTGTGGAAAGGCTTCCATTGATTTGAATTAGGCCTTGGCTTTTGTCCTGAATGAACACAATACCAGTGGAGCTATTCACGAAAGAAATGTTTGGAAATAAATCACAGGAACTTGCTGTGTCAGAACCCAATTCACTTGCTAATTATGGCTGTCATGTTTTACAATGCTCATTGTGTTGATACTTTGTCATAGTCCCTCACATGAACTAACCAAATTCAATCTTAAAAAAATAATTTGCTGCTGCTGCTGTTATTGGAACATTGTTTCTGGATCATTACTCTGACGTTTGAAACCTTTAACTTTTAGACTAAACCTGTTTATGCCAACTGTTTCCACTTGTTTTATGCCAACGTAGTCTTTTAGATTTACTCCATACAGTGTGATTTGTCCTTGTTCTGAACGGTACTGGTAAATTACTGATGACTGTCCATCTCAGGTTTTGTTTTGTTTTTCTAAATAAGCCGAGCATTTTCATTTTTTATTTAATAAGCTGTTAATTCATAGAATTATGGAATGGTTAAAGATGGAAAAGACCTTTAAGATCACTGAATTTAACCATTAACCCAGCACTGCTGTGATGACCACTAACCCATCTCCCCAAGTGCCACATCCACCTGACTTTTGAGCATTCCCAGTGATGGAGATTCCACCAATTGCTTGGGCAGTCTGTTCCAACACCTGTCGACCCTTTCAGTGAAGAAATTCTTCCTAATGTCCGGCTGAAACCTCCCCTGGCTCAGCTTGAGGCCGTGTCCTCTTGTCCTGTCCCTGTTCCCTGGGAGCAGATCCCGACCCCACCTGGCTGTCCCCTCCTGTCAGGGAGTTGTGCAGAGCCAGAGGTCCCTCCTGAGCCTCCTTTTCTCCAGGCTGAGCTTCCCCAGCTCCTCCCTCAGCTGCTCCTCATCAGAGCTGTGCTCCAGACCCTTCCCCAGCTCCATTCCCTTTTCTGGACTCATTCCAGCACCTCCCTGTAACCTTTAGTTGGATCTATTCCCATTAATCTGCTTAAGATACAGGCAACAAACCCTGCATTTTTAATGAACTGCAATAGTGCTTTGTACAATGCTGTTAATACTCTCCTTGCTTTACTGAAAATACTTTTCCAAATACACCCAGCATCTTATTAACCTCCCTGTGGCTGCATTTCACTGATCACTGTTACCATGTGACTTGCAGGATCTTGGTCCCAGATGAGCTGCCATTTAGTGCTAGAAATTGGTTTTATTCCAGGAGGGCATAGGTTTGCCCTTGTCCTCAGAGGCTTTTAGCTCCTGTCTGTCACTGCAGCGCTCATTTCTTCCTTGCATGGTGCTGTGTTTATTCTCAGCATTGGCTGTCCTAAATGATAACCATCAAACTGGAGTAATCAGCAGCTTTAATTAGTATGGTCCTACTTTGTGCTAATTTCATTAATTTGGAAAACAAACAAAAGAGCTTTGGAAACTGCTAGAGGCACTGAGTGATGGGAGCTGACAGAAGGTGACAGGAAAGAACTGGGGAAAGGTGCCCAGTGTTGGGCAAAGGAATAATGAGATGAAGAGAGGGCACAGGGCCCACGAGGGAGAAGTGAGAACTTGGTGAAGTGAATGTTTCTCACATTTTCCAGACCATTATTTGGGCCTCACTGAGACATACTTGGGATGGATGAAAACACTGCAAAATCCCAGAAATAAATGCATAACTCATGACTTTCTACATTTTGACTTTTCAAGAATAGCAACGCTGCTGCTTAACTTTGGATGTTTCCTTTTTTTCCCCACAAGTTTTCAAAGTGCTCTGAAAGTTCAAAGACTTACTTTCTAAAAGCATTTTAAAAGTACTGACTCCTAAAAGCACTTTAAAAGTCCCGAATTGAGAAGATTACGAGTCTTGCATAATTTATCCACAAAACTTGAAAGGGAAAGAATTTGCTTAGGTCTTTAAAATGCATATGATAAATTTTCCTATAGATTGGAATGACTCTGAAAGACTTTTATCCAGATAAGTGCATTCAGCAGATATTAGAAGTCACAGGCAATAGCAATTAAGGCATAAGGCGTTTCCTGGGAATTTATATCAAGCTGGGAGGAGTGGGGATGGCTCAAAATGCAGCTGAGGGCCATTAACTTCACTTGATGATTAATGACCTCTGCTGAGGTCATTATTATTATCAGCTGAAAACTTAGAAAAATCCAGATGTATGAATCTTTTTAATGGGAGTTGCAGTTTCAGACAGTGCAGTGGAAGTGTCCCCACTGTGGATAGACTGACCTGTAATAATATCAAATGGAGGGCATGATTTCCCTGCTCCCCACAGCATTTTCAGGAGCATTAATCAAGGCTGGGTCTTTAAAGCTATGCCAGTATCAAATTGAAAAGCAAGCAGAATAAAGCCCTTAGTGCTTTTAAGTTCTCCCAATGTGGCAATGGCATCCAGGACTTAATCAGCTTTTTTCACAGTTCTCCATCTATCCCTTTCAGTGCCTAATCAGAGTGAGTCTCAGTGTAGTCTGGGGATGTGCCCAGCACATTCCTTGTGCTCACTGTTCTTGGACCCACGTTTGAAATTGTGTTCTCCCTAATGTTGTGTTAGGTCCCTCACCAAGATCTGGGCTCTGGTTATGTTACAGAGAGGTCAAGTACTCAGTCCTGACTGCTGCATCCAGACAGGGAGCATCTCTTTATTTATAAATAGTTGGAATAGATATTTCCCAGTGTCCAGACAAGTCCATGCATGGTTCCTTCCCCTCTTGGTGAAACTTTCTTATTTATATAATGAATGATTTCATTGTTGACTCATAGAGAAAGTGAGAGCTACTACTATGAGACTTCTGTTATAGTATCTTGATCAACCTATATATGTGTGTATATATATATATATATATATATATGTGTGTGTGTGTGTATATATATATATATGTATGTATGTATGTATGTATGTATATACACACACACCTTTATATCTCTCACAGAACCATAGAATTTAGGATTAACTGTTGACCCAGCACTGCCAAGTCCCCCACTAATACATATTTAAATTTGTTTGCTTCATTTAAAAAATGTACTGGAGAGGTCTGAAGTAGGTAATAAAGACAACAGGAAGACATAAGCTTTAGTTAGTCACTTTTTTTTTTATTTGGACTGTGTTTCTGAATGCTGTGTGAGTCTTGCTTTACACAGACACTGGGCCCCTGTCCCTTTCTTTCCCTTCCCCCAGCCCTTTTTCCCTGGTCATTGTGAAGGTTGTAGCATCAAAATTCCAATCAGGACAGGACTGAGATGACTGCTGCTTTTGGCTGACCTTTATACAAATACCACTGATGTAGCCTTTTGCTCAGGAAAATTGAATTTTTCAAAAAATATAAGCAAAGCAGATAAAAAGCTTAACTGGGGTGTGAAATGTTGACAATTTAGACATTGGGTGGTAAGACTAGACCTACTTGTACAAACCTATGCACTTCACACTGTTTTGGGGATTGCTGCATGCCTTTAGTCACCCTCTGCCAAACCACAGAGCTCTTGC
Organism: Parus major; assembly: GCF_001522545.3. NCBI lineage: Eukaryota > Metazoa > Chordata > Aves > Passeriformes > Paridae > Parus > Parus major. The sequence continues at coordinate 107,490,404 of NC_031770.1, forward strand.
CTCCCTTTTTTCTTTTTCTTTCTTTTTTCCTTCCTCCAAAGTATCTCCTGCGGTGAGAGGAAGAGGTGAGTGAGGTCAGGCAGAATGAAATGAAAATCATGAAAGCTTAATAGACCATAGGGAGGTTCCTTTGAGCGGCTGCCAGCGATGGGATATCAGTTATGGGGAGGAAGACCACAGAGCTGGCAGTGAATGAAAGGAGATCAGGCACATGTGCTGTGGTGTCACAGCCCTGGCTGTGGAACTGGGCTGTTTCCTTATTAACTGCTTAACAAATGTCTCACTCTGACAGTAGTTACTCCCACGGTGCTGTTAGTGCTCCCTGATGCAGCTGTACTGTGCTTCAGGATGCATTTTTCTGAGAAGTTCTAAATTCTTTGTTTTGCTTGTAAGCTCAATAGATGAGAACTGAAGTACTGATGAGATTATATAAATGGTATTTTCTTTTTATCTTCTGTAGTTTCTACCAGTTATCCACTGTAAGAGAACAGAAATTCTTTTCCTGGATGAGAAGCAAAGAAGTAGTATTTTAAAATGTAATAATGTCAGGACTTGCAGAGATAGGAAAGAAAACAGAATCCTGAAATGGTTAGGGTTAGGGCAAGAATTGCAAAGAACCCTAACAATCATCTAATTCCAATTCCCCTCCATGGGCAGGGACACCTTCCACTAGCCCAGGTCACTCAAAGCCCCATCCAGCCTTGCCTTGAACATTTCCAGGGATGGGGCATTCACATCAGGTTATCGTCAATATACATTATTGTGTCTATACAAACCTCTGACATAACAGCCCTCAGTGTGTGGGGTTTTTTTTCAAAACAGTTTTTCAGAACACCAGTGGGTTTTTTTCAGAATAAAGCAATCCTAAAAGCAGGGGCTTTGGTCTGGCTGATTCTCCATCTTACAAAGCTTCAAGTTTTGATTGCAGTAGTTAAAATGCTCAGATTTGATGTGTGACTCACTGTATGGCAGTCTGAAATCTGAGTAAACATGAAGGTTGGACTAAATAATAATGATCCCCTTTCAGCCTTGGCATTTTATGAATCAGTGTTTGTATGAATGAAGAGACCTGTGCAAGTGTCAGAACTGATTTAAGGACTTTGGGTTTATTTGATGGTGTGGAACTTAGTCCTCTGTGTGCTCATAGCTTGCAGAGAAATCACCAAGTCTGAGCCTCCAAGGCTGCCAAAGTGTCTTGAATTTCTGTTCAAGTCCATGGATGTGGTAAACTTCAGACATTCCTTTTATAATGTTAAAGTATCCCTATTTTTGTCATGAGCTTTTAAGCATGTTTCTACAGCTAAACATTTTGAAGCCTGTAGTTTGTCTTTGAGACAGATCACTGTTTTCAGTTATCTGATCTGTTTCCAGATGCTGCAGGAACTCTCAGAGAACAAGTGTGTGTTCTCTTAAGTATTTGAATGACAAAACATCCAGAAAAACATGTCATGCAATACAAAATGTCCCTGCAGTGCTGATGTGGATGTAAGCTTCAGTTGCAGCCTTTGTCTGCTGATTCCACTGTAATTCAGCACAATGGTTGCTTCTGTGCAGATGAGCCCACCATTGTCTGGTGTTTTCAGTCATGTGCTCTTTCAGCTTCATTTCATATGTCACTGCCATAGGTTTGTTCAACTTTTATGAGAAGTTCAATAGCTGCTGAGTTCTCAATTTAAAGTCTTCTTTCCCTAAACGTTTTGCAGAGTTCAGCACTACTAGACCACTGCTTTCCTTAATTTCTTTTCACAGAGCCTTTATTTGCCTATGGACACCTGTCCCCAAAAGCCACAGGTTGAAACCTCCTGCTTAAACAGTTGTCAAGTTTCAGATTGTTGTTTGACTCAGACTGATGTCACAGAGCACAAAGTTAATCTGCAGCATTATTTCTTTTTCCTTTGCAGGAGAAATTTGAAGGTTTGTTCCGTGCCTATGATGACTGCGTGACATTCCAGCTGTTCAAAAGCTTCAGGCGTGTGCGGATAAATTTTAGCAGTCCCAAATCAGCTGCTCGTGCCAGAATAGAGCTGCATGAAACACAGTTCAGAGGGAAGAAGTTGAAGTTGTATTTTGCACAGGTAATGAAATCTGGAATGTACTTCTCTGTTACTGCACAATAGTTCTATAAAAGCTATGCATTAACACTGAATAAAAATAATAAAGGTTTCTCCCATGCCCAATCTCTCTGACAGAAGATTACTTAAACCTCCTTGTGTTGACTGAGCTGTTTCTGCCCTGAGGGTCTGCAGTAAATTTAAAGGACCACTTAGGACTAAAGTTGCTCATTCAACACACAGAATTATGTATCTCAGAGGTGATTTACAACACTTTGTGTTATCTGTGGGTAATTCTCTTAACTAACCATAAGAAAGTGCTAATGTAAAGAATCCAAGGGAATAAAAAAGGTGAGACTGGATTACATATTTGGCTGCAACCCTGAGCCACAGTCAGTCTTCCTCCTGCCTTTTTGGCTTTTCCTTACTGAATACATGAATTACAAATACTGAATTCTCTAAAAGGAATTTGTTGAGTCCAAGTCAAAGGAAGAAGGTAGGGGAAGAAAAACACTCCCAGCCTGGGGCTGTAGTGATTATATCCATCTATTGGAACTGTCAGGTGGGGATCCAGTTCTCCTTGGCCAAGGGAGAGAGAACATAGATCTCCCACAGCAGCCTGGCCCCAGCCAGGATAGAGAAAGTTGAAGGAAGTTGAGAACCCAGCCACCACCTCTTCTGAATGCAGTTTAATAAATTGATGTGGTCACTGTGGCTTGTGAGATTCCCACTGGTGTTTATAAGCAATGTAGGTGTGCTTTGAGCTGCCAGGTTGGCCCTTCAGAGGTCTGAGCATAAGGGTTTCTCACTTGAAGGTATCAAGCAAACCCATAATGTTAAATGATCATCCTCTTCATCCTAGCCTGAATAGGAGCTGTTTTGAACCTAGGCAGGAGCAGAACCACAGGAAGATAGGAAGCTACAGCTGTGAGAAAAACAATGTGCTTAACGAGTTAGATGAGCTCAGAAGATCTTACAGCTGGATTTAGGTGTTAAGAATCTGCCTCAATCCCATTTTCTACGCCCTGATCTCCTAAATCTGGCTCTGAATTTTATTCTGATAGGTTTCAAAACCTGCAGTTAAGCAGATCTGAGAATGGTTTCATTCTAACTGTACATTCAGTAGGCTAATTGAAAACTTGGGATAACAAGAAAAAGAAAGATGTGCACAATAGTGATTAGTCTCCCTATCTAAGCTGATTTCCTGCAGAACCATTCTGGTACATGCACTATGCTCTCCAGTACACATAGTCTTACAAGAGCTTATTAGTTATGTTCAAGGAAAGAAGATGTGGATGCAGCAGTGTCTGGAGAAGTGTCTGGCCTCAGCCAGGCTGAATAACCACTTCCAGACCTACAAGTTCTGGGGAACATGGAGTTGAGAGATCCAGACTGGCTCTTTGCAAACCCCATTCTGGTACAGCAGGGTGCCATCCCAGGACCCTGGCATGTTTGCTGTCATGGAAGTAGAGTTTATTGCTTCTATGCTTGAGCTGGTTGTAACCTTGCTTAGGTATGGCTGCACTGCAATTCATTTATGTCAAGGCTTCTTCAGCATACTAGAAAAGAGCAGGAATTAAAGTAGATAATTTAAGATGGAAATAAAATAAGGACACTGTTGCAAATGACTAAGGAAAATCATAGATTAATTTTTCACTTCAACTAAAGAAAGAACATTTGTAAAAACCTTTCTGAAGTTACTTACAAGGCCTTGGTGCAGGAGTAACCAGGAGTTACTTGTGTAATGTCACTTTTTATTTAGGCATTTAGACCAGATCATAACAGTACCTTTACAGCCTCAAAGATCTCTGGACTAGCAGCTGTGGCTACCAGAGCTTTGCATTTATCCTGAGTGAACATACACAAGAGGCATTGACATTGTAGCTTTGCTGATGTCACAGCCCCACACTGTGCATTTACTGCAGAAGCACCATCTGTAAAGCTGAGATGAAATTAATCTCCAAGCCTTTTCTTCTGAGATAGATGCTGAAATCCTGCCTGGGTGGCACTGGGGATGAGAAGGGTATGATTTGAGCAGTCATTCCTGTTAGCCAGCCATCCTGTGTGAATGAGAAGCTGGACACGAGCTGGCAATGTGCCCTGGCACCCCAAATATCCTGGGCTGCATCACCCACACTGTGATGAGCGGGCTGAGGGACATAACTCTGATGCAGTGAGATCCCACCTGAGGTCCTGTGTCCAGAACTGGGGCCCCAAACTCAGGAAACCATGGAGAGAGGCCAGAGGAGGCCATAAAGATGCTTAGAGGCCTGGAGCCCCTCTGCTGTGGAGACAGGCTGAGAACTGTGGGTGTTCAGCCTGGTGAAGAGAAGGCTTCAGGGAAACCTCACTGTGGCTTTTCATTATTTAAAGGGTACATATAAGAAAGATGGGAATGGACCTTTTAGCAGGGCCTGTTGAAATAGGACAAGGGGAAAATAGTTTTAAACTAAAAGAAGGTTGTTTTAGTTTGGATGTAAGGAACAAATCTTTTATAGTAGGAGTGGTGAAACACTGGCACAGGTTGCCCAGAGGAGTTGTGGATGCCCCATCCCTGGAAATACTCAAGGCCAGGCTGGATGGGGCTCTGAGCATGGTTGGAGGAAATGACCTTTAAAAGTCCCTTCCAACCCAAACTGTTCTGTGATTCTATCCTGTACTAAAAAGTGTCTTTGTTATGCTTTAAAGATTCAGACCTCTGAGACAGATGGAGACAAGCTTCATTTGGCACCACCACAGCCTGCAAAACAGTTTCTCATCTCGCCTCCAGCCTCCCCACCTGTAGGGTGGCAACCAATAGATGATGCAACACCTGTCATCAACTACGACCTCCTTTACGCAGTTTCTAAGCTTGGACCAGGTAAGCTTGTGGTCCTTGGGTGAAAACACGTCAGGAAAAGCAGACAAGAAATACCAGTGTAGATAATAACTGTAGAGGGAGTTGGCATAGACTTGGCAGTTGCATTAAAATTTGGATTTCAGCTGATGGATGTCACCTGGTTCTTTCCTTCAGAATGAGTATTGCCAGGTGTAGGCACAGAATTGTGTGTTATCTGCAGCTTGTGAGAGCTGATCAAAGCTTTGCTTATACCATTTACTGTGCTGGGGTTTGTGCCTAGATGAAACAGCTGATGGTTTAGGTGGGGACTGGATGAATGTTTGGCTATGGATATGAGGAATTTTTGCTGTACACGACATCTGCTCAGTACTGCATTCCAAGGTGCAGATTTCTCACTTGAAAAGGTGCACCTCCACTGGAGTGGAGAATCTCTCACGTTGTTTGTTGAGAGAGAACTACTGTTCCCCAGTCCCGGTGGGATTGCTCTGTTAGGAATGCTCATTTCCTGCTGAAAAATATGCAGGAGGAATGGGATAAGTTGTAGCCTCTGTTAGCACAGTATAAATGTCAATGAATAATGCATCCAGGTTTTCTTCTGTCTTCTCATCTTCAGCTAGTGCCAGGAGTTGAAGCTAGCTGGGACTTTCCAGCAATGCTTCCCCTTGGAAAATGCTCATCTGATGAAACCAAAAATTTACATTGGAGAGGATTACTTTTGATTTAATTAAGTCATCTTTACAAATAGTTTTCTTCCAAAGCTATTAAAGCATCCTGTTTTAGAATTTTCAAAATGAGAAAGGTTCCAGTTTCAGGTCTAAGCAGTATCATTTACAAATTAATCTGATTTACATTTATAAGCCACAAGGAAAAAATAGCCTATTAAAATAACTTCATACTGAAATAAAGCATTTCAGATCCAATCTAATAACAATTGTGGGGGTGAGCTCATGAAAATTTAGCAGTTTATTTTTGAAATTCTTGTGGGATGAGAGAATTGTTTTTTCCCCAGCTGTACTGGGAATGCTGCTTGCTCGCTCTGAGAACATCTTCCAATTGCAGACATCTTATCATTGGGGCTTTTGTGCAACTGCACCAAAGGAACTCAGAGCTGGAGTGCATGGGGTGCATGTTTCATGATTCACAAGGAAGATGTTTCATGATTCACAAGGTTTGCAGGATTATCTCCTATCTTTTTCACATGGGATCTCTCACAAGAGGAAAATATATATCAGGAGATCCCTATGGTTTGTTCCCCTTCAGCAGGAAAGCCTGTGGAAAAAGGCAGTCAGGTGGAAGAATTCATATGATACTGCATATTATGATTTCCAGGAGTGATACTTTGCTTCAAAAATGCTGAATAAAAGCAAAACCAAAAACCTCTTTTTTTTTTTTTTTCTTTTTTTTTTCCCTTTGATGCAGCAGTGTTATAAATGGAAACATGTAAACGAATTCCCAAGCTGGCTGGGTAATAAATCAATTCCTGTTCTGGAGCAGTGGAATGTGAAATATCACTCATTGTCCCACACTCTGGGACAGCTTTGCATGAAGGTCAAATTCACCCGGATTTAAGGAGCCTGCAGGGAGCAATATGAAAAGCCATTGTGTGCTCTCTTCTTTCTATTTTTAGCACTTGTTAGAGGGATCAATTTTAGTTAACTGCAGCGGTGGGTTTAAAATAGTGTTGCTGTTCTCAGTTGTGCATTTACTATGTTTAGAATTCATTGAAAAACAAATCCCACTAACACTCATTTCTCAGTATTGCAGCAGTAAAACGCTGCTGGACATCAAACAGCATCAGTAGCCACAGAGAAGAGATTCTTTTCGTTCAAAAACACAATTTAAAAATGTAACTATGGCTTATCAGCTGTTGAAAAATACTCACTTGGCACAGTTGTTTATAGACCTGAGAATGTTAGGATTGGACTTTCTTGTCTTTAACTTGTGAGGAATCTTTGTTATATTGAATACAATGGTTTGATAAAATAAACATCTGAGGACCAAGGAAACTCATTAGCGCTTCAAAATAGTGAACAGTGTTTTTGTATGCCCTCAGCATAAGATGAGTTTTATTGTCCTACTTCACTAGGAATGCAAGATGTACTACTTGGACACAGACCCATACTCCTTTCCCATTCCCTGAATCCAGGTCATCTCCTGTCACTGTACCGTGCCATAATCATCATAGCCACAAAGTTAGAGACCAAAACTGTCCCTGGGTGTGAAATGTTGGGAGCTTTGCTCCAGAGTATAAGGAGTACGCTGCAAGTGAGTTAACAGATTTGCTGTGTGCCAGCAGTTTTGGCACAGGTATTTTAGCTGCAGCATTGATAGGCTGGCATCTTGGAGATCTAATGGAACAGATTTCTTTCTGTGCTCAAAAGGAAGCTGGTTTTGGTCCTTTCACGTGGAATTGAGATTGGTGAGGGTGCATTTACTCCTTAGGGAAGATCATGGCATATTTAATTAAGTTCCTGGATGATTGATGTATATTCTCACTTTCTGCAGATGCAGAAATTAGGTTTTAAATGAGGCATGAACAGAGTGCTGTAGATCAGTCAGAGCCAGGAACCGTGACTGTGCCTGGTGCTGACCACCAGCCTACAATCTTTTCAATATATTGCAAATCAAGAAGTGCAATTATTAATCAGTTTGATGGAAAACACTTCCACTGTCAAGACAACTTCCAGTAGTTTGATCTGCTGATGAAGATATGAAGACATCAGGGCCTGGAGTAGAGAACAGCTTGATAGGTTGCAAGCATTCCTGTATGAAAAAGCTAGCTCCAAGTTAGGCCAGGTACAACCTGGACCTGACAAACAACCAACCAACCACCCCACCTTGCAAACATATTTTAAATGAGAAATATTTGCAAGGTGGAGGGAGAGGGAGTCTCCAGGTCCAGGCTGTATCTACAGCAGAGCTGCTCCTCTCCAAGGATAGGCAGCTGTTTGCCGTTTATTAGTGCAGTGATTTACAAAGTATCCTTTTGGCACTAGAGTATGCCCTTTCTTTTCTGGATATCAATCCCTCCCTCTCCATATTGACTCCTCAACCTGCCTCTATCTGCTTTCCTTCCCTCACTGCCTCTTTCTTCACAAGAATTGCTTTGTTCCCCCTCATTTCTAGCTCTGCACTCCTGAGCGCCTTTCCCCAGGATCCCAGGTGCCACATCCTGACTTCCCCTTGCCAGCCTCAACCCCTGCTGCTCCGCACTGTGGTTGCCCAGAGAAATTTTTTTTCTCCCGTGGGTTTGGTTCACAGATCACAGCTACACTGATGGGATCTGCACTGTACAATGACACCCAGCACAGGTCAGGCTGCTGAGCACTTTACTTGCTCTATGCACTCACTGGTGCAGTTTTGCACTCTGTCAGTGGCCACTTGCCTCACAGCTTCGGGCAGTGTTGAAAAATGAGTGCAAGGCATCATTTCCAGCAATCCACAGAGACAAGTCTGCACCAGTTGCACTCCTCTCCATGTTATGCAGTCCCTTATCAGCGTTCCAGCAGGCTTTGCACCTCAGGCTACACTCTGGGTCTTGTACAATACATTTTTCACATTATGAAAGTGCCATTCTGAAGTGCCACACATGGTGGCTCTTGAGTCCACGGTGGTGGCACTTGGGACACAGAAGAGACCTGGCAGCTTCCTGTGCCACTTGGGTGTTGGGTCTGGGCTTCATTTTTGTCTCTGAGCAATTCAGAAGTAGCTGTTCCTGCTATGCTCTAGCTGGGCTTCTTGAGGAGGATGCAGAGCATCTGGCCCTGCTCTGACCTGTGTTTGGCTCACCCTTCCCTAGGGAAGGGGAAAACAGGTGAGAGCAGGACCCTGCCCAGGAAATGTACACAAGGATTTCAGACCATCTCACAAGGCAGATTTTCTGTGGCCAAATGTTTTCAAACTCTCCTGTTTATCATCACTGATTCAAATGAAATCATAAATACTTCATATGACTCCCAGGGAGGATTAAAAGGGGACGGAGGGGCAAACAAATGGTGACAGATAAAACTTTTAATCTCTGTCCTTCCTCTCCCTGCTGTTCTGTGGCTGCTTTTGCCCATCTCTCCTCTTCTCTCTTCTCCCCTCTCCCAGGGGAAGGAGAGCTGCTGGATGGAGAATTTTTTTCCTCTGGTAAGGAGAGGAGGGTGCCCAACTCCTGCAATGTCAATAATGGGCTTTCAGGGAGCAGCTCTTCTGCTTTGCTATGGCAGATCCATGCTGTAGAGGTGTTTTATGGAGGTATTTTGTGGGATGGGTTGTAGCTCTTCTGTCACAAACATGCACCCATACAAAGGACCTCCTGTTATTTGTAAAGCACTTGGATGAAGGGACTGTAAGTGGAAGGTATTTTCATGATGCTAATGCCACATTTACATGGACTGGACAGCTCTGAACTCATTAACCTTTGCTTATGAGTCTGAATTAGGGATGAGGTAGCTACACGTTATCATTAGCATTTGTTCATTATCCTTTATGTATATGAACATGATCTTTGCTGGACAAAAGGGCCCTGTTAGACAGGAACTGCACTATCAACGAAAGGTCACAGTACTGACTCACAAAGGAATAGAAAATCCTATACAATTATTTTTAATTCTGAAATATCATAAGTTGCTTCTGTGCTCATCCTTGCGTCACCCAAGGCTGTGGGTTTACTCCTGGCTTCTGAGGTCACAAAGTAGGGCCCAGTGACATAAAAGCAGATGTGCTCATTGTTAAGGGAGGAAACTTCAAATTCTTACTGTTTTTCTTATTCAGAGCAAATGGTTAGAGAGGAACATCACTGCTGTTTTCAGGGGCTTATCAGACAGTTTTTTTGACAAGTCTGTATGGTAGATGTGCCACAGTTGAATTCTTCCCTGAAGGGCAGAGTATATTTGATAAATTTTATAATTTTCTGGGTAAATATATATGAGTTGCCACTGTTAGCTTATGTGAAGGCTTAAATTTATTATTACAGGATAGAGATAGACCAAAGACAGCTGGAGGAGAAAAACTCCTGTCCCCAAGAATCCTTTGGCTTAGCTAGCCTGTAAGAATTCTCCAGGCAAGCAGGAGAAGCGGGAGCATGGATCAGTGTAGGGCCTGAGAACACAAAGCCATGTCACAGACTGCTGAATGAAGTCACTGGACAAATAGTTGGGTGGTATTACAGAAATTGGTGAGTCTTACCTATGTTAACTCAACGTGCTACTCATAGCTTGGGACAACCTAGGTCTTGTAAACATGAGTGCAGTGACTCAACCTTTACTTCAGTAGCTGAACTGCTGCAGACTGAGCTCATTAATTATTTATTTTTTTTTTAATGCTGGAAACAGTGTTTAAGAAAAAAGGAAAAAACATAGGAAAACAGCAGAAGGGAAGGGCTAATCTGGCTGTATCTATTGGATTTTTATTTTGTGCTTATCAGCTTAGTGTTTTTCCACAAACAGCAACTATGTTCGGAACAAGATACAGCTGTACAAAAGTCCCAGTCATTGTTGTCCTGTTCCTAACTCAGCCATGAAAAGGTTTTGTGCTGTTTGAGTACAGAACAGAGTCTGCAGCTCGTTTATGCTCAGAAATAACTGTATGCCTTAAAAACCTAATTTATGAGTGCATCACATTTTGGTTTGCAAAGTGACATTAATTGCTGCTGCAGTTACTTGTGCCAGAGGCATCTGAATATTTTTCCTTGCGTCTGTACTTTTTTCCACTGTTCTTTTCCAGCAGAAAGAGTCCTTCTGGGAGGGATTTGAGCAGTAAAAGAATGTGGCATTTGAACTGGGATTATTACCTTTTAAGAGGGCAGTGAATCTGATTTCCTCGGCAGTGCCGGTGTAGGAGGACAGGCCGGCGCTGCGTGTGCGCGGCACTGCGGAGCTGCCCACGGTGACAGTGACCAATGCAGCCCTCGGTGCTGGCTGGCAGCATTGACGTCAGCCCAGAGCTGAGAAATTAGCTGGGGCCCACAGGGAAAATGGGCAGCGAAAAACCATATAATTCCTCAATGCAGCACAACCAAGCTATTTCTCTTTTCATATTTTAGCCTATCAGCAAGACCTGTAATGCTTTGCTCGATTTGGATTCAGAGGAAAGGTTGCCAAAAATAGAGCAGTTAAATGTCAACATTAATGGTATCACAGCAGTAAAATATTTATCACAGCAAGATGCCCGGCTTATAGGTATTATTCACTAGTTGCCTCCTTTTTTTAAGCAAAAATACACCATGTCCTATGTCTCAAGCCACCCAGGCTTATTTGGACTAGGAATTTGTCAGCACAAACAGCATGTGAGCACAGTCCCAGAACTGCATGTGCTAATGCAGGACCAAACCTGCAACCCCTTCCTCAGGTGAATTACTCTGCCATAAACTGGCTAACAATGAAACTCCAAATTAGTACCACAGGCAAGCCACAGGGACTGCCATTTGCTTCCATGGTACAACACCTGATGCTGCTGGGTTCTGCCAGTGGTGCAGCACTTAGGAGCCATTGCACCACAAACAGAGGCCAATTGGGTTGCTGGGACCCCACCTTCCTCATCTCAGATGATTTTGCAGGCAATGTTTTTTTCTTAAAAGTCTTAAATTAATTCCTTGCAATTTAATAATCAAACTACTTGTATCCCATATGCAATCCAGAATACACGTAGTGCCAGCAGGCTGAATTCAGGACTGAAAGTCCTATGACTGATCCTTGGTTTGCTTGTGGACTTTTGCAGGTAACCACCCAAGCACATATGGGCCATTCACTTAAGAGCTGGACTCGATGATCCTTGTGGGTCCCTTCCAATTCGGAATATTTTCTGGGGAAAAAAAAAAAGCCACATTCATCTTCCTCAGAGGAGCACTGTGTTGAGACTTAAAAAAGGAATGTAGATAGTAAGAAAATATAATGTACTGTTTAGGCGTTCAGCCTGCTCTAGTGAGCATTTTTAGACTGCTCTGTAATCTCATCTGCAGAGACAAAATTCGTTACAGCCCCAGCTAAAGAGCTTTGAAACTGAAAATCTGTCTGGAGCAGAGATACAGGGGTTTTTTTTATTTCTGGAGAAATTAGATTAAGTGTTGAAATCTGTCTGAGGGCAGCAACTGGGCTTTAAATGGGACCGAAGGAAAGCCATAGCAAAAATAAAGATCAATTCCAACCCAACGGGTGTGGAATAACTTCAGACCAACTGTTGGACAGGCTGGGTTCCATTTAATCTTTTTAACCGTGAACTTGTGTGTTCTTTCTCCTCTGCCTACTTTGGGGGTTTATTTCAGTGCTATTGGCCACCAATATTGATGTGAAAACCCATTATAGACATGAAGGTGTGTGTATTTCATGATGCTTTACAAACCTGTGATCAAACTGCCTCCCGGGACAGGATCCCCAGGATGTGTTGTGGCAGCTGGCAGAGTCCAGCTGTGCTGGTGCTCACCTGTATTTAGGAGCAGCACGCACTCAGCTCCCTACCCAGGTGTGGAGTATTCTGCAGTCCAGGAGTGCCATGGGCTGTCTCCTCGGATCTTTTGATGTGATTGCTTTTCTCTGCTTCCAGGAGAGAAATACGAGCTGCACGCAGGAACAGAGTCCACTCCCAGTGTGGTGGTGCACGTCTGCGACAGCGACATGGAAGAAGACGAGGACCCAAAGAATTCTCCAAAGCCAAAAATCATTCAAACTCGACGCCCCGGTGTGCCGCCGCCTGTATCTAACTGAGCCTCTCCGGCAGAAGCAGCACTTCTCTCTCCTCCAGCACAGCTCTCGGTTTTTGTTTGCTTTGTTCTGTTGAAAGGCAGCCTTTGCCTTCTGAGCACCGGGACATTAAGGTCATTGAAACCCCTTCACAGTAATCAAGCCTCTGTAACAAAAGGGCTAGGAAAAAGATCTTTGTACCTGTAACCATATCACACACCAACTGATAGGTCTAGCTGGAAAGGACAAAACAAGGCTGAGGAAACAAGGGAGGGTTTCAGTCTGAGGATCTTTTCACAGCTATAATTTGCATGCTGAAACACCACTACCAGAGAAATGGTTCAGGTGGGAATTAGGCCAATGTCAGGCTTGATATTCGAACTCCCGGGATTGCTACTGCCCTTCATCAAGCAGCCTATTCCTCTCTTCCTCACTTCCCAACAGACCTTAGTCTTTCCCCTTTTCCCCTTCTTTTAAGGGGGGTAGGTGTGTTGTTTTTACTCTACTAGCAGTTTGGTGGCCTTTTAACCCCCCTGGAATTTTCTGTAAGGAACACTATCTTTGCAATGTTTTTGGAAACAACAGAAAACAACCCTCTTCCAGCAACAGCTGTAGAGAATGGTGGTCTGAAACGGTGGCAGGGATGTGAGATGGAGCTCTCTGGGCTGAGGGGAGAGGCAGCAGCTGCTGGGGGTTCTGGTCAGTCCTTCTCTCAGGGGAGAAGGGAGCCAGAATATCAATAGGGATTGTCAGTTTATCTTCTAGCGAGGGATGAGTGGCTTCTCTCAGGATCTGAGGAAGAGGAGCTGACTGCTCATGTAAGATGGGATTCCTTGCTCTCTCTCATAGCTGTATGTTCCAGTAACATTACAGGCTGAATGCTTTCCTAGTGGTGTGGTGAATAGCCCTGAAATTGCCAGTAATTACTTGCACATCTCTAATATTCAGCCCTTTTCCCTTCCCACGTCCTGTGCTTCAAAACCCTTTTTGAGCTGTATGCAGTTTGGGTTTGTGGAGGTGAGCAGAGGTTAGTTAAAATTCTTTTGCTGTTTTTTTTTTTTTTTCTGTTTCTTTTTTTTTGTTTTGTTTTGTTTTGTTTTGTTTGTTTGTTCTTCTCTTTTTTTAGGCCAAAGAAAACAGGACCATAACTACACACTTGAAATTAGACTGCATGCAACTGAATCCCCCTTTTTCACCCCATCCTGCATGTTTCTTTCACTTGCAATATATACTGGGTTACAAAAACTGTTCTGTGTTTGCATCATGGCTGACAGCAGGCAGATCCCGGATTCCCTGTCTGGCAGACCTTCCATGATGATCTATTTTTTTAATGCATACTTGTCATTTTGAGATCATATTTTCTAGACATTTGAGCTCAGATTTTGCATATATTTAAGCATGCGCTTAATTTATGCACATGAGTAGTTCCACTGAAATTAATACTGCAGAAACTGAGTGTATATGTAAGGTATGGTGGGATTTTTAAGCTAATTAGCTGCAGCTGTTCTCCCCAAAGTGACTTTAAAATGGCACAGCGAGCTTCCATGGTTTAAAATCCTTTACAGCTTAAAATAAGTAATACATCTTGGAAGCTTATTGTAAGTTCTGAAAAGTCAGCTTAGGTTCTATAAGCAAGATTGTTGTCATAAAACCTAATGATCTGGTTTCTGAGGGAGGGTTCCATCACACCCTTAATTAGCAGCGATGCTACAAAGCTTCTGCAGAGTCAAGTCCCCCTGGCAGGGGTCTTGGCTTAGCGGCACTTCAGGACAACAGGCATGTTGCTCTGTCAGCGAGGACAGGAGATGGCATTCCCAATGTGCATGGTGAGGACATCTGGGAATGAGGACTTGTTGTCCTCACACAGTTGAGCCTCTGGCCACCACAGCCTCCCCTGGTATTCCTGATGAGATGTAGTTCTTTACTCAGCACTCTGTGCATTTCTGTAATGTGATAATTGTTGCTGCATTATGGGCATCGTTGTGTGCGTGTTACACTGATACAATACTGGTCATTAAATACAGCAGAGACTGAACAGAAAATGGGGCTTTAGTATCTTCATGATAGCTGTGTAAAGTTTCCTTAAAGTAACTCCTTAGACTGCCACTTCAATTATTTTACTAGTGAAACATTTAAAATTGGTTTAAGGAAACAAATTGTCACTCACAGGACAAGGAATGTATCATGTTGAAAACACCATCTTAAGCCACAAATGACATTCCAGGAGCAACACCACTGGCTTTTCTGAGAACACACCCAGCACTGATGTCCATGGGGTTTAGTTTAGCCCAGTATAAACAGGGACAGTAAGATTTAAACATGTAAATGATCAGATATCATTGCTAATGGATTTTTTTACAGGCAAGACTGTAGGAGGCCAAATCTTGTGCTTGTATCCATGTTCTCAAACTTTGGAGAGACATGGTTCTGAATTAAGTACTTTGGCCTCAAATGATGTAAAACTACACTGCAAATTAAAGCACTGGACCTTAAATGTTCTTTCCTCAAAGTGCATTTTCAAACATTTTAAATGAGGCCCTGTTCAGTGACTAACTCTGTGCTTTGTAAAACTGTGTGGTACTACCCAGGAGGCAGCAGGACATGGCTCATTGCTTGAAGCACTGAAATCGAAACACAATTACAAGCCTGAAAATTCAAAGCAGTTTCTATGAGCAGAGCTTATATATTACCTGTATGTGATAAAATAATGGTCATCATAAAATAAGTGTTTCATGTGTTATGGAATAATGTCCCTGTCAGCAAAGTATCAGCATTTGTGGCTCTTGAGAGAAGCTAGTGTTTTACTAAAGGTTGGTTCTCGCCTGACATGGAAAGAATGCTTCTTTCAAAAAGTGCTGACTTTTACTGGAAGGAGAATTGTCCTATTCAGTAAGTCACAGGCAGAGCCCCTACTCATTTGAGTGGGAATTTGCTCTTCTGTAGCTTTTCTGAGGTCAGCCGCTCTGACTTGCACTTCTTACAGGGTGTCAGGGGTGCTCTCCTGGGGACCCTGGAAGAATGGAGCCTCAGACTTACACTGTGGCTCCTGAAGCAAGGCCCACATCCTTTTAATTTCCTCCCCAAAGCAGGAGCTGGAGGGAGCAGCTGGAGGTGATGCCCTGGGACCTCTGATGGGTGGACATAGCTCCTGCTGCTCTTTGGAAATTAAAAGGAGGAAATCAGGGAAGTACAGCTTCTGTTTCTGTTGCCTGCTGCCTGCTCGTCCTTTCTGACCTCTCCAGAAATGAAACTGACATTTTATTGACTTCCTCACTACAGTTTAAAGCATGAAAACATTTCCAGTGCATGGAGAAAGAGTATTTTGGAATCTATTCTTTTGGATCAAAACACAAGTAATTTCTGTGGCCTTGATTTTTGTAATTAAGACAAGGTGTGCAAACACCCCCCTTCCTAACATACACAGACACACTCCAGTAAACTTTGTTTTTGGCCAAGAAAATATGGCAAGAGCATCTCTTCCTCAACCATAGCAAGACCACAGCCATAGTTGCTGTAAAGTGTTTTAGGTTAAAAAAATTCTCCCTATGCATCAATTTTGTAGCACTAATTTGATCCTAAATTGGGTGAGAGGGGTGGGTTGGTTTTCTTTTGGTCTTTTTCCCCCTCTTTCCCATTCAGCAACTCTGTAAAAGCTTTCAGCAAAAATACAGATTGTTGTTTGTATTGAGGAATGGACTGAACTCCTGGCAGGATGTGATTCCAGTGGTTTGTCTGAGCACTGTCACAGATGCCATGAGCGTTTCCATTGTATTGTACATAACTTTTGAAATATTCTATTTAGTCATATTTTATAGGAGTATTAAAAAGCTTCTGGCTAATTAATCACTTTTACACTTCTATAATTCAGAGCTTAGTTTAAAATTATAAATATGGCAAACAGTATTTTTGTGTTCTGCTTGCATTGGCATTTGGAAAAGCAACATTTAAAGAGTTAAACTATATCAATAAAATGAGTAGTGTGGTGTATACCCCTGGTAGAACTGAAAATGCTTAAATGTGTGACATAGGCCAAACTCTCTTTCAGTAGAAATTAAGGGGAAAGCAGCCTTCTTGTTGGCAGGATGTGCCATGTTCCATTTTAAGCCGCTGCAGTTTCACAGTCATGTGAACTTGCTCTGGTTTGCTGTGGATTTGGCTCAGTGTACACAAAAAAAGCTGCAGTGCGGTCCCTGGTGAGCAACAGCTCAGCACGAACCCTGATGTGGTTCTCACTGTGCTTTTATACCCACGGGTGATGCTGTGGCCATGAGTGCTTGGACAAGGAACATGGCATGCAGCTGCCAGCCAGGCTGGGGAAAGAGTTCTGTTAACATTCATTATTATAAAAATTGAAACTAATTGTTATCTCTTGCATCAGTTTGTGCTGGGTCTTGCAGAGGACTGGAAACTGGGAGATGAGTTTGCTGATAACTGTCCTGTGAAATTCTGATATTGGATTGCTCAAATCTGGATTTGAAGAAATGGTTTGTTTTTCTGTGTGCTTGGCATAAAAAACTTCATTTCTCAAAGGATGATTGTTCATGATTCTGAAAATTAGATCCACTTAAGAAGTCTCACTGGAGAAATAAACTCTGAGCTCTTTAATTCCTTTGGAAAGGACAGGCCTTAACCTCTGTGTTTTAATTAGGAAAACTAGTAATGAAATTCTTCTGGGGTTCTTTTCACCTCTTTTAGAGGTGAAAGGCAGGAGGCCTAGTTTATTCTTCTTTGAGCACCAAAAGAGCGTCCCCCACCACAGTGAGTTTCTTCATCCACCCAACTGAAATGCTTTGTTTGCAGCATGCCAGCTGTGGCTCTTCCATCGTGCTTGGCACTGGACACAGCACTGGGAAATGAGCTTCAGGGCTTCAGCTGTGGATGGCAGAGAGCTGTGTGTCCCAGAGGACCAGGCTGATCACAGTCACAGTGCTTTCAGATCCTCTACAGAATATTTACTGAATTTATTTTTGGTCCTTCTTTAGTGGCAAACACTTCAGCACTAAACTTTTTGCCATTTCAGTCTTTCTCTCACACATTCAATGTGAATGTAAGACCTTTGCATTTCCTTGATTCCCTTTTGCCTAAGAAATCACTTTTAGTTCTGGTTTATTAAAAAGAAAAACCAAGTATGGATTAAAGTCCCAGCCAGACCCTCATTTATACTCAGCATCATGCAATGCTCTTGAATAACAAGTTACACTAGCAAAATCCCCAAACACTGTTTATCCTGGTTTAACCCATCTGGGGGAGTACAGCAGCTTTCAATATTCCAGACTCCTCTTAAAAAAGATGTTTTTATAACAGTAGCTGTGCTCTTTTTTTGAATACATGTAGACTGCAGCATTCAGGGGTAAAAGGACAAGGGAGGAAGTGTTGTAAAAGCTTCCCACAGGTCTATTTGAAGTGTAGAGTATATTTGCTTTGGTTTGGAGGGGGGAGAAGCCGGCACTGTTAGAGGCAGAACAGCAACAACACTCTGGATGGAAAGGCAGGAACCTTGAAAGCCCCTACTGCAGAGATGCTCAGAAAGCTTTAAAAAAGCAGCCTGAATGCTCTCCCCCCTTCTGTCAGTTTGTTCAGCAACTACATACATTCTGGGGCTGCAGCAAGAGTCATCTTAATACAGGATTGTGTCTTCATGCCATAGCTACAAAGCTTAAATAGGGAGATTTGTTAGGGAGATTCTTGCTGGAGTAAGGCTGGGAAAGCTGTGAAGTGTGAGCAGCCTTGAAGTTAATTAAAAATGAAGATATTCACAATCTTAAAACAGACTTCAGGATTCAGATCCGTGTATCTGAGAGCTGTGTTAAGGGCCCATTTGAATCAGGGGCTTCCTCACTCACAACATTAAGAGTATCCAGCAAGAAAGATTAAACTTCTCTGTTCTCACCAGAAAATCAGCCTTCTTTTAACAAATTATTGTATCTGATCATATATCTAGTGCGAGAAAGTTGTGTCTACATTAGTGTCACACAGATGTGTTCTCTTCACTGTTGGGTTAATGAAGGTAAATGTTTTGAATCCATTTTAGAGCTGAGTTCTTGTACAGAAACTTCTGACAGAAATGCTATCTGTAAGGACTGGTGGATCCTTAAGTGTCAGTTTGGCAAGTTGTCCTACTGTGGGTAGCTGCAGAAATATTTTGTGTATGTTGTTGTAGATTTAAAAGCATTGCTCATGGTTTCATTTGAGTGTCTGCATTTCTGACACGGATGTGACATATCTGTATATATTATAAATCAATACTATTTTTAACCACATATTTTGTACAAATATTCACATTAGCTCTGTACTTCAATGAAAATCTATTATGGTATTAAACATTTTGGTGGAATTAGCAAACTCCTTGTCCGTGCTTTGCTTTCATTTTATATCAGTGTTAAGTAGCTGAGCCATTTCTGGCGTGCAAGGCAAATATAATTTCCAGCTATTCATGTTGTTCCTTAAATCCAGGTGCTCCTGTACCCTCTAGTGACTGATCCCAGCCACTGCAGAGGCAGCTCCCAACACCTCCGGATCTGAGAGCGCAAACTCAAACCTGAACCAACAGTAAATGTGAGCACAGTTTTTTCTAGCTAATGAGTAACAGCGTGGGACAGCACATTGCAGTTGAAGGACACCCGACAATATACACAGGTGCAGTTTTATAACAACTTTTTCTTTTTTTCCCTTTCTCCAAAGTTTCTGGTGGGGTTCACAGCCAGGAATCAGATGATGAACTCTGTCCTACTGGTGCAGAACAGCCACATCCGCATGGGTTCTACCAGGCATAGAGGCAGTGTGATTCTCCAGGCTTGGAATAGCTCAGCCTCACTCACACCTGAAACAGGACAGCAGTAATAAAGGAGGGGAAAAAAATATATTAAGAAAACAATTAGAAGAGCCTTGTCCCCTAGTACAATCCCTGGTGGTAGTGTCAAGGGGAGAAAAGTATCACATATATGTATATGTAAATAAATATAAAGAAATAGAAATAAATTAATTTATAAGTATTTATTCACTAGATAGGCAGTGCTTGTATATTTATATATATATATATATTCACCAGATAGGCAGTGTCAGCTATAAAGTGATTAATAAGCATCATGTTTGATTCTATGATTCTATATGGTTGGACTTGATGATCCTCAAGGTCTCTTTCAGCCTTGACAATTCTGTGATTCTGTGTTCCCCTGCACCAGTAAGAGGACAATGGTTTTGCACATTGCCATGAATTGGGGTGGGGTTTGTGTACATACACAGGACACAGACTTCAGACTCACATATAGCACAGATCCTCAGCCAGGAAAGGTTGAATTTTTGTCCAGCTCAGCAGTTTAGGTTCTAGTGAGATAGGGAGAGATAAATTCATTTGCATTCCAGGCCATAGCTGTGGGTGTGGACATCAAAAGGTGGGGAAAAGCATCTGCCAAGAAGCAAATGGAAAATTTAGAGCCTCAGAACACAAGAGGAGAAAAAAGGGCTGATAGAAAAACAGCAGAATCAAAACCAGGGTTTTTCAATTCTTCTTATTATTATTATTCCTATCTGAAGAAGCACTTCCCGATATCCAGAGAATGAATTTTACTGCTTGTTTTTACAGCAGGTCACAGACGAGCCAGCCTTCCCCATGCTCTATTTCTATTTAATTTCTATTTAATTTATGACATGCAGCAACACGTTACAGCCTGGCCCTCTTGACACCTGCTGAAAGGCTGTACCAGGGAGCCCCCTCCAAACACCACCTGAGGTCACTTCACCTGTGACCGGGGGGTGCTGGTGACAGCAGCTGAACATGAGCCAGCTGTGCCCAGCTGTGCCCAGCTGTGCCCAGGTGAGCAGTGGCACTGGGCTGTACCAGCTGTGGTGTGGCAGCAGGGGCAGGGCAGTGACATCCCCTGTGCTGGGCATGGCTGAGGTCACTCGAGGGCTGTGTCCAGTTCTGGGCCCCTCAGTCCAGGAGGGACATTGAGGGGCTGGAGCGTGGCCAGAGAAGGGAATGGAGCTGGGGAAGGGTCTGGAGCACAGCTCTGATGAGGAGCAGCTGAGGGAGGAGCTGGGGAAGCTCAGTCTGGAGAAAAGGAGGCTCAGGAGGGACCTTCTGGCTCTGCACAACTCCCTGACAGGAGGGGACAGCCGGGTGGGGTCGGGCTCTGCTCCCAGGGAACAGGGACAGGACAAGAGGACAGGCCGTCAAGCTAAGCCCGGGGAGGTTTCGGCTGGACATTAGGAAGAATTTCTTCACAGAAATGATGATTAGACGTTAGAATCGGCTGCCGAGGAAGGCGGTGGAATGAGTCACCGTCCCTGGAGGTGTTTAAGGAAAGACTGGACATGGCACCGAGGGCCCCGGTTCAGTTGCCGCGGCGATGCTCGGTCACAGGCTGGATCTGTGATCTCAGAGCTCCTTTCCGACCCAAATGACCCCGCAATTCCGTAATTCCGCCATTCCGTGTGCTGCTCGCGCCGGGCCCGCCCCACACGCGCTGCGTGACAGCGCCGGGCCCGCCCCCGGGCGGGGCCGGACCCGCAGCTCCGCGGCCCCTCAGGTAACGGCGGCGGCTCCGCGCTCGGGGGGTGCCCGGTGCCCTCCGGCCCGCGGCTGGGGGAGCGGGCACTGCGTGTGGGGAATGGCGGCCTGCGCTCGGCATTCGCGAGTGCCCAGCTCCGGCGGCCGCCGAGCGGGGCCCGGGACGCTTCTCTGTCTGTCTTGTCCGTCCGTGTGTCCGTGTGGCAGCTCCTGCCCTTGGCAGTCCGTTGGGTTCGTCCCCCCAGAGTCCCTCCGGTCCCCAGAATTTTATGGTGCCGAGTTCTGCGGAGACCCGGGTCAGTGGATGTGCTTAGGCTGTATCGGGGAAGAGCGGTATGAAAAGGCCTCGGAAAAAACACCAAACCACCCGTCATTTATTATTTATTCAGAGCGTGCAGTTAAGGAATTAGAATAATAGAATTATAGATCATACTGAGGTCATTAGTCGTGTAAAATTCAGAAGAGGAAACCTGATTTCACTTGAGAGGGCTTCAATCCATACTTGTCCCTCCCCAGAAGGGGAATTTATGGGCTGTGATTAATTTGGCAGCTGGGGTTCCTATGAGCACAACAGTGTGTGTGTTGTCCCTTCATCCTTCAGGTTCCTCTGGAAGAAATCCCCCATCAGGTGGATCTGAGGTAGTCTGTAGCCTCTGAGTCTGTGTTGTTTGCTGAAAAGGGAATTATGTCTCTGGAATGTCAGTTTGTTCTTTGCAGAACTCAAGGCCCGGATTTTAATTTTGAGAGACATGCAAGTTTGGTGTAACATTTGACTGCCTGAAAGTTGCAGAATCC
Organism: Parus major; assembly: GCF_001522545.3. Classification (NCBI taxonomy): domain Eukaryota; kingdom Metazoa; phylum Chordata; class Aves; order Passeriformes; family Paridae; genus Parus; species Parus major. The sequence goes on from NC_031770.1 coordinate 107,512,259, forward strand.
TAGAATCGCAGGGTGGTTTGGGTTGGAAACTCATCTTATTCCAACCCTCTGCCATGCACAGGACTCATTTTACCATCTCTGTCCAATCTGGCCTTGGACACTTCCAGGGATGGGGCAGCCAGAGACCCCATTCCATTGTTGCAGTGGTATTTCAGATGCTTGTTATACCACAACTTCTTATATTCACTAGGATATTTATGTACTCTGAGTATTAAGATGGATTTATTGGTTACAAATTCATTGTTTTCCAGCTGAATTTCAGTGGTGATTGAGTCCCAGAGGATTGCTGAAAAATGGGAACCTAAAGGGAACTGTCAGGAATATTGATACAACCCACATGCACGATTGGGTTAAGCAGTGTCTGGTTTTGTGGTTAAATGATGCTGTTGAGCAAAAAGTGGGGAATATTAGCATGAAATTTTAGGTCAGTTACAGACAGGGAAGTTCTGTGTGAGGGTTCTTACAGGGATCTTGCTTTGAGTAGATATCTGAGTTTTCAACAAGAAATTGGTTGGGAAGAACAGGAAGAAACTGGGGCAGGGGTGCACAAGCCAATACAATGTGAAATTATGTGTCATATTTTGTCAGGTAAGGACATAATAAGGACTGTTAGATGAGGAATACCTGTCATAGCTAGGAGTAGTCAAAATCCTTGAGTCTTGTGATCAGAGTTAGAATCACAGAATGGTTTGGGTTGGAAGGCACCTTAAAGGTCGTCTTGTTCCAACTCCCTGCCATGGGCAGGGACACCTTCCACAAGACCAGGTTGCTCAGAGCCCCATCCAGCCTGGCCTTGAGCCTTTCCATGGATGGGGCAGCCACAGCTTCTCTGGACCTGTTCCACGGCCTCAGCCCCCTCACAGTAAATAATCTCTTCCTAATATCTAATCTAGCCCTGCCTTCTGTCAGTTTGAAGCCATTCTCCTTGTCCTGTCACTGCATGCTTTTGTAAAATATATCTTAGAGAGTATATAAATACATAAGGAATGTTTTAGACATTCATTCTTAAAACTGAGTTATGACTTTGGCAACTTCTGCTCAACAGATACCATGTTGCCTCAGAAGAGAGGACAGATATCCTCCAGAACAGCCATGAGCGGTTACTGTAAAGTCCTGGGAATTTTCTTACTCTTTCTTCAAAGTGCACTGTCTCTCCAGCCAGCCCAGCCCAGAGTGCTGCTGGTGTCTTTTGATGGGTTTCGGTGGGACTACATCTACAGAGTGTCCACTCCCAATTTTCACTATGCCATGGAGAACGGGGTGCACGTCAGGCAGGTCACCAATGTGTTCATAACGAAGACGTACCCCAACCACTACACCCTGGTGACTGGGCTCTATGCAGAGAGCCACGGCATCGTCGCTAACGAGATGTATGACCCTGTCCTGAACGAAACCTTCTCCCTGAACAAAATGAACACCCACAATTCCAAGTTCTGGGAAGAGGCCAGCCCAATATGGGTGACGAACCAGAGGGAAGGACACAGATCTGGTGCCGCTATGTGGCCTGGAACAGATGTGAAGATACATGGAGTCTTGCCTACACATTACATGCCCTACAATGAATCTGTTCCCTTTGAAGACAGGGTAGCAAAGCTCATTGACTGGTTTACATCAGAAGAACCCATAAACTTTGGTCTCCTGTACTGGGAACAGCCTGATGAGATGGGGCACCTTCTGGGCCCAGAAAACCCACTTATGGGAGCAGTAATCAGTGACATTGACAGAAAACTGGGATATCTCATTTCTGAACTGAAGAAAGCGAAGCTGTGGGATGCAATAAACGTCATAGTCACAAGTGATCACGGAATGTCACAGTCGTCCTCAGAAAGGCTCATTGAGCTTGATCAGTACGTGAGCAGAGAGCTCTATGAAGTCATTGACCACACTCCTACAGTAGCCATTTTGCCAAAAGAAGGTAGGAGCTACAGCAGTAATGTTCCCTGAGGAGGTACTTGAGTATCCAAACTTTATAGACCGAGTTGGTGGTAGCAGCACTGATGGCAGTAGGCCATCAGCCTTGAACAAGGAGTACTTGCAAGATCCCTTTGTTCTTCTTGAGGGCTCTGTCAAAAGCCTGGATTAACTTCCAGAAAAGAAAAGAGAGCAAATCTGTTTGCTGCTGACTAATATTGCCAAGGATCCTTTAGTCCTTTTGAGAAGTAAGATAATCTAATGGCATTATCAAGGCTGAATGGTTCTCAAGATAGATAACACCTGAATGTTACATATCTTGCCTTTCATCAAGATGATGAAGGCATAGTGGAAGAATTATTTTTCTAACTCAAACAGTAAACTGAGAACAGATGGGGATCTTTGATAAAAAGAAAGCCTGTGTTGGCTATTTGATTAGCTGCCAGCTATTGTAGTTCACTTGAGTTTTTTCCCCCTGTCATGCTGAACAGCCAGCCAGTTACATTCATACCATTTTTATTGTGATAAATATGGGCAAGAATAGTGTTAGAATTGAAATCTGAAATCTGGTTGCAGTCACCGAAGGGTTGCTGAGGAGAAAGGTGTATGTTTAGTGTCACTAATGCATCTGCTTTTTATTTTCATCATCAAGTACTGTAAACTACTTGGTGAAAAAGTGTTAACTTGGAAAATAACACCCCTGCCCACACACAAAATAAAAAAAAAAAAAGCTAATTTAGAAGCTGAATTTTAAGGTGGCCTTCTGGAAAGGTGTTTTTTAAGAATTCTGTAACATTTGTATCACTAATGGATAGATAGCACTTTGTATTTAATGCCCAGGCAGGGAGAGCGTTTTGCAGAATTAAGTGACCTTTAAGTGCAAGAACAAATGTGACTTGTCATTTTTAATTTGAAGAATACTCCAGACTAAAATGTGAGTATGCCCGAACTGGATGGTCTCTGCTGCCTGAGCAGTCAGGCCCTGTAGGTGGGTGCTGTTTCTCTCTGTGGTGATAAAAGAGCCACATTTGGGAGCTTCATCCCCATAGAGGCAAACAGGTTGCCCAAGATGTTCTCATTAGCAAATAAAGAAGCTGTAAAAGTAAACTTCAGTGCTGAAACCTCCCTAATGCAGTGACGGAGAACTTTAAGATGCGTAACTTGATTCTCCTGTCTGCTAAATGCTGATAAGAAACAGTATCTCTGCTGCAATTAGATGACAGAATAGTAAAAAAGCCATTTCAGTGGATTTCAGAAACAGCTTGGATTTGATTTTTGCCCAGAGATTCAGGTATTTATTACAGTACCAATAAACAAGAATTAGTTTTGAACACTGCTAAAATTCTTTCCTTCAGTGGTACCAGATGTGATTTTTATTATAAAGCAATGAGTTTCACTGTCAGTTCAGGTATGAGCTAATATATGCTTAAGTACATAACACTGATTCTTCACCTGTTATTCAATTGGTCTTTCTTAAACCAAGGGAATAGTAAAACTTAGTGAGATTGAGAAAAAGTTTGAATGCTTAAAAATGCAACGATTTCTTTTAACTGCTTGGCTGTGTATTGCTTCCCCAAGAGATGGATTAAAGCTGTTATTTAACCATGCTGCTATATTAGTGTGTGTGGGGAACTAGTTAGATGTTCACAAAGAAGATACTTGTACCACAAGTACCTTCTGACCGTTTTCTTGCATTTAATATAAATATATTAATTCACATAATTAATATAAAATCAAGTTTGCTATATTTGGGCCTTCTCCTCCCTGCCATCCCACATAGAAGCTGACATAGTATAATTAACTTTATTACTAATATAGTCCTAGAAATGCTGCATTAGAGTCCCTCATCTTGTTGCTGTAACTATCTCTGATACCTTTACTTTTGCTGTTTTATCTTGACCTTTGTTTTGTTTCTTAATTTAGTGATTCTATTTTTTTGTGCCAGTTTGAGATAAGAAACATTAATGTTTCCTTCAGAATGTATACATTAAAGTATTTTTCTTCAGAATTTCTATACTGGGTTCTAGGAACTGAGGGGGAAAAGCAAGATGGTTTCTTTAGAAACATTGGCCACTTTCTCCCATTTTTTTTTTCATTGATTCAACTCTCCATTGATACTGGAAATGGCAGTCTGAGAGGGGCCTGCAGACACACTGTGCATTCAGCTGCATGTGCCACACAAATACTTACCTAAGTCACAGTGCTCAGGGGTTTGGTGTGTCACTGGAGTCTGTTGTGTGCACTCCATGGCTCTCAACAAGAGTCTGGCCTTAAGTGGAGGCAGGGAATGAAGAAATTTGGTCAGATGTCAATTCCTGAACTTGATTTTGTTCCCCTGGCTGTCTGTTCTGGTTCCTTCATTCTGTGCACTGGTGTTCCAGCCAGTTTGATGAACTGCTGGTGGCTCTTCAGTGGCTTTTACTGGAAAGGCAAGCTCAGAAATTGGATATAAGCAAATAAAGAATTGGGAGTGGAAAATACCTATTTATTCAGTGTTAGTAGAGCTCTTGAGGGTTTGTGCTCACTGTGACTAGGGAAGGGAAAGGGAGCAAAAAAATATGGAAAAATACAGAGGAGTAGGCTCATGCTGTTGGCTGTTATTGACTAATAAAGGAAAGCAACAAACTGCTTTAAAATACATGAAAAGTGTCACTTGTCACTGACAGCTAGGTGACAGAATTTGGCCTGAATGCAGCCATTACCTCACAGACACATTTAGGAGCTGTCTTCTTGCTTTCAGGCTTCACATAGAGCTGGGAGGGTTTGGTTCCTTTTCCAGGAGACAACTGAATGCTTTCTAACTCATTCCTGTGAGAAGTTTACATTCTGATAAGTGTGAAATGAGGGATTTTTTTCTAAAATTAGCAAAGTAGTTATTGCTTGGGAACAGGCTGTGAAGTCTGGTGCTGAGGGGGATCTTAACATGACTGAGGGTTTGAATTTCTCACAGAAGCTTCTGTGCACACTCTGTTATCGCTTACAGTTATAACTCGCTTCTGGGGAAGTGCATTTTGCCCTCTTCATTCAGCTGTATTTTAACTACTGATGAGTTCAGTAAACACACTGGTATGTTTAATTTTTGTCTTTTGACTCTTTTGTTTGTTTGAAGGCAAACTGGATGAAGTATATGAAGCTTTGGCCAATGCTCATCCCAACATGACTGTATATAAAAAGGAGCAGATTCCAGATAGATTTCATTACAAACACAACAGTAAAATTCAGCCTATCTTAGCAGTGGCTGATAAAGGATGGGAAATTGTACATAACAAGACTGAAAGTTTTCTAAGTAAGTATTCTGTCTTTATAACATTTTGCTGTATCTTCCAAGGCAGGGACCATACATGGTGCTTTCTTTCCTAGTATCAACAACCAATATTCATTTTTAATTTCTTTTAAGGCTGGAAGGGAAAACTTAAGTGTGTAAAATTTATATTTTTTTCCCCTGATGGGATGGGAAGCACCCTACTGTTAAGGGAGGAGGATCTGCACTTACTGTTTCTTTAAACATTAAACTAACTGAGATAAGAAAAATCACGTGTTTTAGTGGCCCCATGCTTGAGGTCTTTCAGGATGTAGCAAACCAACAAGCACTTCCTGAGAGATTAAAAAAGAAAGTTGTAACTGAATGTGTTGAGTAGAGGGTAAATAGGGTTGTTTTACTATGTTTTACTTATTTACTGGTGAAGGGTTGGGTTGGGTTGGAAAATACAAGAACATTTTCTGAGAGTTCTCAGCTTGTGTGGGCACTACACTGAGAGTAACCTCATTCTATTGCTACAAAGTCTTTGAATATTGTGTTACTGCACACCAGTGATTTTCATTTGCCTTGGAGGAAAAAATGTATTGTAGGTGATTTGAAGGAATGAAACTCCCAACGCTTTCAAGTTCCTCACCTTGTAGTTTTGAAATTTATTATAGGTAGCATGGAGACAGTGAACTGTAACTTCTTGGTAACCTAAAACACAGGTGTCATATGGTCAATTCTTACATTTCTAAAGGAGAACCTTTTGAACTTTGCTGCTGGTTATGAATCTGACGAGTGTTACCAGCAAGACTTAATAACATTTTCAGTAGCTGCTGAGCTTCTTGTGCCTGTGTGTTTGACACATTCCTAGGTTTTAATGCCCCTGCCAGCAATGGGCACCCACCAGTTCTTCTTCCTTGTTGAGGAGTTGATGGTGCATGAAATTGTCAGTGTCTCTTTGGAACCACACCAACAGTCTGACTCTACATGTTTTTATTTAATTTTCCCTAAGAGTTCTGGACCAGTTGCAAAGTTGGAGCTTTTCCTTGAGAAAAATCAAGGAATTTTGGGTGTACACAGTGGGCCATTGATAATGCTGTTAATGCCATATGAGCTCACTTTTTTTCCCCCCTCTTTGTAAATAATGCTCTCCATTGTGGGTTTTTTAGGTATTTTCCCTTTGTAGTTCTGAGACTTGCTATGTGCTAGGAGACATTTGTGCTGCAAATCAAAACAGTTCCGCTAAACCTCTATAAGAATGGCTGTGCCTTTTCTGCATTCTGCTAATTTTAGGAAAATGTTCAATGCTTGTTTTGCAACTTTGGGTTGTTGACCTTTATCTATCTTTTATTTCTAGTTGGCAATCATGGATATGACAACACCGAACCAGAAATGCATCCCATTTTTTTGGCAGTTGGGCCAGCTTTCAGAAAGAATGCCACCAAACAATTCATGAATGCTACAGACTTGTACCCCTTACTGTGCCATCTGCTTGGCATCAGCCCCCTGCCCAACAATGGTTCCTTCAAAGCTGTGAAGGATATACTTGCTGAGAAAGTTCCTGGAGCCCGTGGAGCAGATTCCTACTCCACTGTTGTAGGAGTCTTCCTGGGCAGCCTGCTCGTTCTGGTTTTCACTGCCGTTTTTGTTAAGCATTTTGTCCTTGCCCAAGCAAATTCCATGCAAATCCGACACACTGAAGCCGCCCAGCCACTGCTGCAAGATTAATAACACCTGGGATTATTTCCTGTTTGAGGCTTAAAATAAGCCTATCAAAAGAAAATAAACAATGGAGGTGGATCAGCATGAGTATGTGGAGTGAAAGGAGATGGATGCTGATCCATTGGTACTCTGGGGCATGAACAGACCAGGGATGGAGAGAGAGCATATTCCTGTTACACCCTGCAGCCACTTCATCTTCCAGGGCTTGAAGATATCCTAGGTAAATCTGGGAAGCTCTGTGTGTATATAGACCTGTAGTGACAATAGACCTCAAATACCTTATTATGGCTATTTTTAGGGAAATAACATCAACTGGGTTGCACTTCAGAGAGTATTAATGGTAATTTCATTTCCCACCCTCTTTTTTGTTTTATTCTTTGAGGATTTTTTGAGTCTCTTTGATTTTAACAAGTCACTGAATGGTACTTAACTTCTTTGTTAGTATTTTTCTTCCCTGCCCAAGGAAGCTTTTGCATAGATCACCATTACAGGTAACTTGATTAAGGGTTAAATCCTTCAGGAAAGAACATTATTATTCAGCTAGATCATGCAGTGCTAGGTGTCTAAATTTAGAGTTACATATATTTCTTCAAATTCCTATCTTAACTGTAGACCCAAAATACAAATCTTAAGTGGTATTGCCTTTAGCAATCAGCATTAAACTGCTTGATTCTTAATGTTTTAAAAATTAATTTAAGTAAATGTAGGTTTTTACCACTTTAGATACAATTTTAGATAAATGTAGGTCTTTACTTTTTCTCTTTCATGTACACTGCACTAGATTTTCTAGGACTTCCATGCAGCTGGCAGGATAAAGACATGTACAAGCACCACAGCTGTATATCCAAATGGAGTCTTCTATTTCTGTGGTACTAAGGGAGGTGAATAAGTTAAGGAACAAGGATGCTCCAGCTGGTTTCAGAGTGTTGTCAGTCTTGTCCCTGGTCTGCTACTGAAGATTCTGAGTTTGACTTGTGTCTTGTGCTTTGTCTGCTTTGTCTGGGTTGGTCTTGGAATGGGATGATCAGGATTACAGTTGCAGTTTAAGAGGCAGCTATATAAATCTTAAGCCATATGTGTTCATCTGAAAAAGCACATTTTAATAATTAAAAAAAAGGTGTAGGACTGGAGTTTATTTTTCCAGAGGAAAACTTCTGTCAGGGAAGAATATTAGTCCTGAATCAACAAAGGCACATATTCTTACTCTTTTGCTTGTGGCAATAAATCTTGCGAGTGTAGTTGTGGGGTTTTTTTGTGGGCTCACTTAAATGGTGAGAATCTGCTGACTAAAGTTTGTATGAAAAACATTCTGTAGTTGTTGAGAAAAGTTATCTAATGTCAGACTTCTCCCCTTCTCCCTGTGAGATGATAGTATTTCTCAGCACTTTGTTGCTGAGTACAATGCCTGAAGGAGAAAGAAACTTTCAAAATTAGTAAAGTAGCAGATTAGGTATTTTTAAATTCAATTTATGTCTGTATCCACACCCCCCAGCAGAGGACAAGGATGTAGATGTGCTCTGCCAAATCAAGGGTGTGGCTGACAGGCAGTACTTCAAGGCAAGGGCTGGGGTACAAAATTCCTTTTGCTGGGCTAAATTCCAGACTCAATGAAGATCTGTTGTGCTTCTCTGTGATGGCAGGGACACTCACTTGGCACCAAGCTGCCTTGCAGACAGATGTGGACATTTCCAGAGGCCACATTTGGGTGCAGCGAATGCTTCCAAGGGAAGGCAATGAAATAGCCCAACTTAAGGGTTATGCTGAAAGTTCAGCTGTAACAGTAACTTTAAGAAAGCAGAAAAAAATGCAAGTCTGAAAAAAAGCCCTTGATTTGGGGGATGTGTATGAAATCCTGTCAACTCCAGATGACTCGGTGCTGTTACTGTGCTGTGAACTGCCTTGTTTTCCTGCATTGCCATTTTCTTAAGAAAAAACTGAAGGAAAAGGTCTGTAAGGCTGGTTCTTAGTGCAGCTAGCCATCAGCTGTGCCTAAAGTTGAATTTGCTGGCACAGGTAAAACTGAGTGCTGCAGAGGCTCCAGCTGAACCACAGCAGTAACGTGTTCACAGCAGTTTTCAGAGACCTCAAGTCTGAGCACAAAACCCAAACCTCTGAGTTGTTACTAATCCCTTCCAAAAAGTGGATGGCACACAGCAAAGGGATGCACCGAGTCCACCTTTTCTTGCTTATTTGCAGCTTAAAGATGAATTGTAGCACAAATGGACTGTGTGTTTAAAAGGAGATCTGCAGGCTTTGTTAAGGCAGTAACAGTGACAACAATGCCATAACCCTCACCTGTAGCTTCTGCACTTTGGAACATGTTGCTGTACTAGAAATTCTTCTTATTGCAGTAATTTCATAGCAGTGATCATGGCAAATGTAAAAATAACTGGGTTGTAATCTCAGAGCTTTTCCTTAAACCCCACTTTAATTGTGGCAAGCATAGTTCTATCATCAGCCAAAGTGACCCTTGATTTTAAGGAGGGGGCAGTTTGTGTTGATCAGTCATTTGGGACTTAGATTTACTTGCCCAAATAGGCACCAAGGATAGAGCAGTAGGTTTCCTCCAACAAAGGGTTTGGGAACAATAATACTCAGAATGGGCTGGGGACACGAATGTGAGAATTGTTGATGTCATTGTTCTGTATTGCACTGTGAGGCCCTTCTTTGAGGAGGGCAAAATAAAACTTTGTAAAAAAAATTAAGGGAATCTTGTAGCATTTGGGTATTTCAGATTAGGGTCAAACATTTCATTTATTCTTAAGTGTATTTGCAGGTAGCTCTTGGGTAGTTCCTTTTTAGGACATTTGCCCAACGGTGTTAAGTTAGCTTAATGGGAGTGAGCTTAATGAAATTGAAAGCACAGATGATGCCACTGGAGAAAAACAGCTATTTTTTCTCTGATGTGACATTTTGTCAGACACCTTTTTGGGTGGGGGGGACATGGGATTTGGTTTCTCTGTATATGAGACTTTCTATGATGTACAAACAAGTTTATTGGAAGGAGAATTTGAGTAGACTGTGTAATTTAAACTTGGAAACCAAGAATGATGCATGGTGTGTTTCATTACTGACCTGTGGAGCATTCAGATGTCAAATGTTTTCTTTGTTTCTTCTTGTTTGGAAATGCTGAAGTTAAAATACATCTTTGCTATAATGCTGTCAAGCATGGAGTGCTGGCTTCATTTAAAACACTTCAGGAAAACAAAGTTGAACTGGGGGGAGATTGTTGGGGGAGAATGTTTTCAACTTGTATGCATCCCAGATATTCTCTGGACTCTGCAAAGTGTATGCCTTTTTTAAAAATAACTGAAAGTGTGATAGAACTTTGGAATTTTAGGTCACAGTTCTTATATAACAGACTTCTTGATTCCCACCTTGCTGCCATATATGGAAGAAACAGCTATCAGTTACCAATAGTGGGAATCCAGTTTCTTTAACTAAAAAAAAAAGTCTTCCAGACTTGGTCAAAAGCCGCAGTAATGCTGCTACAAGAAATGCAGTCTCAAAAAAAAAAAAAAAAAAAAAAAAAAAAAAAGCAGAAAAATTAGATTCATTAAATCACTTAGAAAAGACCTTTAAGATCATCCAGTCCAACCATTAGCCCAGAACTGCCAAGCCTGTTGTAAGATGAAATGTTGTGCAAACTGACTTTTCATACAATCACAGAATAGTTTGGGTTGGAGGGGACCTTAAAGATCAGCTCATTTCAACACCCCTGCCCCCCCCACCCCTGACCTCCATTAGAAATGTGAACAGGACAGTCTTGACCTGCATGTGGGAGAAGGACAAATGTTCAGTGGTTGGGTCCTGTTCTGTAAAATGGAAATTTAACAGGTTTACTTCCCAGTTTTCTTCCCTTCTTAAATAATGCCATGGATGCTGTCTTGACAATATCTATGCTGCTTTACAAACCTTTGGTGGCATGTTTGCCCTACAGTAAAGGTGACATAAGCATTTATTAGATAGTAAACTACAGAAATTGTTGCAAGCACATGAAAATAATAAATTCAATAGTGGTATCAGCCTTTCCATAATGAAATCCTAATCTGAATCCTATTAACAAACCTCCATTACTGGATTTTTGCAGTAAAAGATGCTGCCACGCATGTTAGAGCAAACATCTGTCCCTGTGGCCTGGTCCTTGGAGGTACACAAAGTTGGTTTATTTTCACAGGCAGTGTGCAGGCAGGAAGTTACTGAAAGCAGTGTTTCAGAGCTGTAGTCAGGTGAAATCACCTTAATTCTGGAACTGTTTCCATGATGCCAGTGCCCAAAAAGCACAGGACCCCGGAGAGGTGGACATTCTAGCATTGCTGTACTCAGTGTGGAGAGTTCCTGTATGGAGGCAGTCAGTCTAACATCAGCCTTCAGTGCTGGGAAGTGTCACTAAATATCCCTTATTACTCTCTAAACTGCAGGAACTTTTCCCTGAATTACCCTGCCCTGTATGACCTTTGCTGAGTTGTGTCTATTTAGCATGTCATTAAATGTTGCCACAAACTAGTGTCCCTTTATTGCAGCCTTGAGAAAGAACAAGCCACAGCTTTGCTGTTCTTGTTCTGAACTGGCTGCCCAAAAGGAAACCAGCTACTGGCTTTCATGAGAATTACTTCACACAAACCAGAATGAGGCAGTGGAAATGTTTTGTGATGTTTAAAGCTCTATTTTTAAAAAATAATTATCCTTAAATAAATCAACTGCATGTCTTAAAGACAGAAAGATGTCTTTTCTAGATTCTGTTGATTAGTACATGATCTGTATGAAACTGGATGTACAAGAGCTACTGTGAAACCTTTTGTGCCAGGAAGAACACTCAGCACCCTTACAGACCACACCACATCTTTGGAAAAGAAAATAATCAGCAGTGCAACTGGAATATAATTTATCCTACTTAACACCTATATTCCCTCTTTAAACCCTTTCCACAGTGGCACTCTCCCATCTTCATGCTAAAGGGAGGAGGAACAGAGGGTGATAAGGATTTCCACCAGACACAGCCACTTGCTGATTTCACAGCAGCTCAGTACCTGTAGCAGTTCCCATCAGAAGGGACTGCCTAGAGCTAGGAGGAGAAATGCATTTAGACCTGGACTTCCCCAGCTGTAGCAATATTGCTATTTCAGATCAGAGTTCTGCTATCATGGTTCAATCAGCATTTGCAGTTCTGGTCACCAAAGCCTTGCTGCTACCTTTGCTGCCTGCCTGGGAGGGGATTCACAGAGGAACTGAGAGCACATCCACCACATGCTGTGTGACAGCTGCTGGGGGGAAGGAACAGAGTGGAGAAAATCAGTTTTAGCTTCTAGAAAAAAACCCAAAATTCACAGGTAAAGGACACAATGTCTGCCAGAAAGGTAAACTCAGTCAAGCCTTTCCAAACAAAGATGCAAAGCATCTCCAGTAATTCTCTGACTGACCCTCTGAGGATCCCACTCTGGATTACCAGAATTACAAGAACCTAACGAAACTCTTAACACAGGAATTCAAGCATCCTCCTTTTTACGGCATATCTAAACCTAGGTTCTACCCTGAAACACATTCTCTTTGTAGTTACTCATTAACCTGACATCTTGGTGTATGTAATAATTAATTTAAATATGGCAGGATGAGGAAATGACTCCATGTTCAGTCCAGCTACTGCTCTAGAATATCAACAGGCTAAAATCCAGTACACCCTGGCAGTAGCAGCACAGACTTTTCAAAAGGCCTGAGCCTCTTTCAATTAATCTGAACTCTTTCAAGTTCAGATTAATTCAGAATAAAACATTAGTAAGTAATAATTAGTAGTTTGAAAAAAAAAAAAAAAGCAGAACTGGTTAGGTTTTGGATTGTCTTTTTAATCAAGTATAATGGAATCTCTAGAGAGGAAGACACTTTAATAAAACTTCCACACATTTATAAAGCTCAAATTTATTTTTTCCAGTGGCCAGTTCAAAGTAACCCCTTCCCTCCAAAGTTCCTGCTCCCTCCATATCGGATCATTAAAAGGCTGTGGCCAACACCAAATTGCAATGAATTTGAAGCTGTGAAAGAGAAACCCCCTTGCTGCCAGGTACCTCTGTCACTTTATTTTTTAAAACCATCAGAAAAGGACTTGGTAACTGCAGTTCTCTTTTTGGGTTAGCAATAACAATTTAATCTCACTGAAAGACAAGGTACCATTTAAGGCTTTCTCAATCAAACTATTTTTTTTAATAGCAAGTTACTAGATGACCATTAACAAAGAATTAAGAGTTTCAATTAAGAGAACAGTTAGCTCTGGTCTTCATCAGGAATTTCCATCTATGTACCTCAAGCATTATAATTTGTTTTTTGAGATAAGATCTGCTAACTTCTTCCTTTAAATTTCCAGGGTTTAAAATATGAGTTTGGAATCCTTGCTTGATGACTTGCACATCAAACTTTGAATTGTTGCTTTTTAGCACAACAGCCTTCAAGAGACAATTATGAGCTGGTACACAGGGCAGAACCACCTTTATCTCAAAAACACCTTCAGCAGAATTTACTCCTGAGAAATTTTCCACAGGGTTTAGGAGCAGTGATTTTACACTTAAAACTGATGAAACTGGGTAATTCAGACTCCCAGGTTAAGTTGACTTTCTAGAGATAAGGTAGTAGTGCCATCCCAGCTGGATCTGTGGATCTAAGTCATCCAGAGACACATATCCAGAAATGTCAGAGCCACCTGCCCAAGCTTCTAAGTGCTGAACCACATAATTTATTGCTTAAAATAGAAGAGATATGCACTAGTTCCTTCACCACTGACTTCTGTTTCCTTTCTCAGAAATTTGTCACATTGCTGCCTTAGGGTAGAAACAAAAGTCTTGGATCTTCTCTTTCCCCAAATTTAAGGGCACACCAGAATATACTCTCAAAACAAAACTAACTCCTAGCTCTCAATAAAGTTTTTCTTTCCAACACAGGTGCAACAACACTAAAAGTAGTCAATATTAATTTAGTACAAAAAAAGCAATTATAATTTACAAATACTAAAATTCACTTTGTCTATCTTGGCTACTCACACTCTGGAGTCTCATTCTGAAAGTGTTCAGAGGCTTGAATGAAAAACTAAGCATCCTTATTTTGTTAAGCATCTCTTCCAGTAAAAAGCCACCTGTTCACTGTTTGGTTATGAAAATATTTTTATATGACACTAGTCACACAAATCAGCAGGGTCTGGCTGTACAGTATTTTACACAGATAAAGTGCATCAAACAAAGAATGCCATCCAGTGCAAATTGAAACTATTTTCCTGAAATCACAACGTAGGAAGCGAGGCTCGGCTCCCTCCGCGCTATCCAATCAAAGGATCATCGTCATCACTCTGTAACTGGAGCCGGGCAAAGGGCCGGGAAGGAGCCACTCTGTTCTTGGAGATGATGATGATGCAGGTGAAAGTGCTGAGAACCATGAAAACCCCGATGACGATCCCAATGGCCTCAGGAACACTGATGCACCACTGGTCAGCCAGCAGGCACTTGGTGTTGGCAAAGGTGCCGTTGTGCGGCCGCGGGGCGAGCCTCAGGACGTGGCACATCATGGGGTAGATGTCCACGATGTCCAGGCTGCCGTGGCTGTAGCTGCGTCGGAAGGCGGGACCGCGCGCGGCCAGGAACGGGTGCATGCTGGGCAGGGCGTTGTCATAGCCATGGTCCCCCACTGCAGCGGGGCAGAGCACACAGTTACTGTCACAGCCTCTGCTGCAGAGCCACTGCTCCCCTCCCCATCTCCCCCAACCCCAAATCACGTGTTCTAACCAAAGGTTAATGCACAACATAGAAGCAGCTGTTGGATCAACCACAGAAGGAAGCCAGAGTTCCTTCCCTCTTCCCCAAACCCCACAAGTCTTCTCCCATACTGGCCTTCCCACATGGTTCTCCTTCCCATTAATCTCTTTTCCTTTCAGTGCTTAACATTCCAGTGTTCCCCTTCCCATACTTCATGCCAAAGCTGAAAAGGAGGTTGCAACTGCACAATGACTCAATAGCTAGAAGGCAAATTTTTACTTCTCAGATTCTGGAAAGTCATCTCTCCTTGCAGAGTGGACACTTTACTTACTTATTAAAAAATCAGGCACCTTTCCCTTGATAGTGTTCAGTTCAAGCATATTAAGTACCCTCAATTCATGTTTATCAGATAAAGTACTTCAGGTGAAGGGACACCCAAAGAGTCAAAACCAAAAGACAAAGATCACTGTGCCTCTGGCAGGCATACAGCAAAACCTTCTGGCTATAAGGTCAGGAGTACTTGGACATCTGGTAGGATTTTAAGATGGACTATAAACAGCTAAAGAGCAAATTGTCAAATTTCCTAATAGCATTCCTGAAAAACCTGTCCAAGGTGCCAGAAGTCTCTCACAGCAGACACAGCACAGTACTGACTGCATTTGAGTCCATTTCTTAGTAACAGTGGAGGAATATCCCTGAGATGTGTTTCCTTGGGTGCTTCCCTGAAGCAAAACATCCAGATTCCAATTGATTAGATCACACCACTTCAGTGAGCTTCCTCTAGTCCTTTTTAATCTTTTCCACCATTCTGTCTGTTACCACATCTTGCTTGTTTTGACTCATGTTTCTAGATTGTTTTCCCTGCCTTTTACTACTTGTTTGTTGTGAACAGAGCTACTCCAAGTTCCCTCTCCAATGAAGTTCTCAATTTTTCACCTCTGAAGTAAGATTCTGGTGTGTGGAATTACTGGTACACTTGGAAATCACTGTGCTGACACTTTGTCTGTGAAGACAATAAACTTTAAACAGGCTTTTAGGCTATAATCTCCCCTGCCTGATTCTGGGAAGCCTTCAAAATTGAATTGAAAAGAGATTTACTTCAACTGATACAATGCTGTTCCTCATAAATAGTCACTTACTAACTATCTTTAGGTACATGAAATTGAATCTAACCAAAATCAAGAAAAAGGGAACTCTGACCAGAGAACACTTGTGCTACATGTTGCCAAACTGAAGATAATTGTAGCAAATCCATGGGGAAATTAAACAATAAACACATCCTCCATTAAAAAGCAGTACTTCTGTACAAATACTGAAAAAAACTGAACTTAATTCTGCAAAGGGCAGATAATAAGATCAGCCAAACTGTGTGCAACCAGGATTTTACACCACTCAACACCTGTCTCTAACAGCAGTTGTACAGGAAGCATCCAGGAGGGATATCCCTGACCCTACCAACCACAGGCCAAGCTGTTGGCTGCTCAGAAACTTTCTAAAAGTTGGTACTTTTATATTTTATTTCTGTTAATGGATTTTCCTACCAAGAATCTGTCCAATCACTTTCTGAACACACATCACACACACACACACACTCTGAGCCTTCATCTGCAACCAGAATTACAGGCTGAATTTTACTATTACAAGGAAATCTACCTGGAATTTCTTCTTTGAGATATACTCTCATGTGACTATTTTATTTTTTCAGTAAATTATGCATACTCCTTGTCTGCCAAAAAAAACCCAACCCTGTGTGTGGAACACCTGGAAATAGATACACATAGATATACACGTATGTGTAATTTGACATTCTAGCAGGAAGAATGTGCACATCTTAGCAAGGCACTGAGAAGTGACACCTGTTAAGTTTTGTCTTTCAAACTGCTGTGTTCCTACTATTTTTAGTACTTCCTGACATTTACTTTCATTCCCTAGTACATGTATTGTAATATTAAATGTTGTGTGTTGCATGCTTCAATTTATGCACTCCTACATATATACTTTATATACAGTAAAAAGTTAAACCACACTCCAAGGAAAGCTTGAGACAGTCTGCTAACCTGCTTAAGATAACTCAGACTATTAAGTCAAACATGACAAAGTGTTTCAGCCAACAGAATATTCCCCATCTCCTCCTCATCTGTTAAACACTGCAGGCTCAGGCTGAGAATGTCATAGAAAGTTCTACACTGTTCCTAAACCTGTAAAGTGAAAGGACTCCCCCTTGCTAAATGAGAACCATCCTGCAGCTGGCTGGAATAGAAACAAGGCAGTTTACCCCCACAAACCACAGAGGAACACACACTTACACTTGGAAAGGGACTCGTTCTGTACGATTGTCCAGCCTTCGTCTGCAACCAGAATTATGGGCTGGATTCTCTTGTGATGGCGATAATGGAATCTGTCTGGAATTTCTTCTTTCAGATAAACCTTCATGTGGCTGTTGCAATTTTTGAGTAAGTTATACACATCTTCTTTGTCTGCCAAGGGAAATATTGCACATGAAACAGCTGGAAATTAACTCCTGTTTACTACAATTATCTGTCATTAAACCTAAGATCTATTATTTCAAAATAATTATAAAAAAAACCATAGAAAGTTATTTTTTTTATGCCCCTTATGAAATGCTACTTTGGTTGAGGTGAATTTCAAAATTTGCTTTCATTTTAAATCAGACACCTCCCAGATGTGGGTTTGGACCTACAACTCAACTTACCATCTGGGCTTGAAGGGAAAAATTCAAGCAGAGAAATAACGAGAAAACAATCACCCCCTCAAGTAGTCAATATTTTATCCAATGCAATATTTTTTTTTTCTTTTTTTACTGTATGAATCACTTCGTTCATTAGTCTGGCCACAGAGAGGCCAGCAATGTCATGATTTTAGACATGCCTGCTGGGGACTCCTCTGAGATACAAAAATGGAATTCATGGTATGAAATCTTAGGTTTCACTCCCAAAAACAGAAGTGATAAAGCAATCAAAGTTTGGACTAGATTCTTACTTGGAAGTTTACACAATGACATTTTTTATTCTGAATAAACACATGGGTTTATTTCGTGCTCAGTGTGAATTACAGCTGCATAGACTAAGTGAGCAACAAGAGGGCAGGCAAAATAAGTACCTATCTACTTTATCAACCACCTGCACCAGGGTCATGCTTATCAGCCACAGCAATTGGACAAGAAACTCTCCCTGTCCCACTGTTTGCCAAAACAAACTTCTAAATAAACCATCTTTAGCTTACTTCTTATGTCAAAGTTCTGCAACATGAACTCCATAGGTTTTGCAAAAGATAAGAATAGTCTAGGATACTGCATACTTTTTAGAGTCAAGATAAACAAGATTTAATTCTCAGTATATGCCTTAAAAAATAACCAAACCCAAACATACTCTGCCTTGGCAGCACTGCAGCAACCGGAGTCCTGTCTATCAGGGTGTAGTTATTGCGCCCGAGGCATTCATCCAGGACAATCAGCTTCTTTGCAGAACAGGAGGCCATTCCATGGTCACTTGTTATTATGACATTAACAGTGTCCCACAGACCCGATGCCTTCAGTTTGTTCATAAGGAAACCAATATGTTTATCCACTTCTTCCAGCACTTTGCTCATGTTCTGGGTGTCGTCTGGGCCGTACTTGTGCCCACTTGCATCCGGTTCTTCCCAGTAGAGCACAGCAAAACTGACTACTGGGTCAGAGCTGTTCAGCCATGCAACAATTCTCTCCACTCTCTCCTCAAATGTCACTGAGAAGTTGTACTTCATAAAGAAATGAGGGGTCGTGTTGTTGATTTTTACATCACTACCGGGCCACATTGCAGCAGCACTTGCTCCCTTTCCCTGTTGTTGATTTGTTACCCAAATTGGAACTGCCTCATCCCACCAGAAGGGATCTGAATCGTTGAACTGTGAAAATTTTTTCTTGGCATCTGCATCGTACATGTCATTAGCCACAATGCCATGGCTTTCCTCATACAAACCTGTCACTATGGTGTAATGGTTTGGGAAGGTCTTTGTGATAAAAGCATTCGTGACTTCTTTTACAAGCACACCATCCTCAATGAATTCCTGGAGATGAGGAAGTTTGTAGGTTTCCAAGTAATCAGCCCTGAAGCCATCAAAGGACACAAGAAGCAACCTGGGTACCGAGTCACCAGCTGACCGAGCACAACAGAGAAGGATTCCAGTAAAAAATAACATCAGCATCGAGTTCATTGTGGAGACTTTGAAGTGCTTCCAGCAGGTAATCAGATGCACCTGAGAAATTTAAACAGACAAGGCATGTAACCAAAACAATTCTACTGTGACCAGTTTAACTAGCTATACATTATATACATCTTCCTTCAAGAGGGCAATTCCAAAACACCCAGTCTAAGCAACCACTCAAGTCAACAGCAGATTTCCCTACTGACTTCAGGGGTTTCTCACATATTGTCAGAGTTTTTCATATATTAAAACAAATGAACAGTGAGATTTTTTCCACTGCAGATTAAAGGAAAGGAAGAAGAGTTTTCTTTTGATAAGTTATTCCACTGTTGTGTGTGTCCTATTACAATTCTACATTCTAAGACAGAAAATCATTATTTTTCCTTATGTTCAAGCATAGGCACTTGTTCTGGACCCACATTTAAGAGTCCTCTGCAGCCCTAAATTCTTACTACACATCACTGTTCAGATCAGAAGCCTATTTCCTACTATAATTGTAATTTTCCTTTTTCAGTTTCCACCCTCTAGAGCTGCTGGAAGGCTTTTCAGCCTTTTGACATTCCCATTTACTCATTGCTTATTCCAAACACAGAACTGCCAGGAGTAACTTCCACTTCTGCTTTCCTTCTAAGTTGCTCTACATCTACCATAACTGCATTTAAACCTGTCCTTTATATACCACACTTTTCTCTCTATAAAAAAAACCAAAATTAATAACCTTAGCTATGTGGTAAGTATTTCTCAGCAAAGAATGATTATTATGAGTGCCAGGTATGATTTGTAAGCTTTTACCTCCTCTTAACGTCTTATATGTGACTTAAGCACTTTGTTTAGGAAGGTTCACGTGGAGGCTCTATAGAATGATGCTCTCCGTCTTTAAGAGAAAGTGAAGCTCCAGGTTTCACAAAACCTTCTGCAATGTTGTTAGGGAGCGTATTTGCTTCTCAAGAAGAGCCCTATTACTACAAATTTTCTCTTTATATTTCTTTTATCCTTTATCTTCCTTTATGTGCAGACAAACTGTGATTCTAGAAGGCACAGCAGCCGTCTTCCCAACATTTTTTACATCAACCCTTTCCCGCAAACTCCTTAAAACGGCAGGTTTAATTTAAAGGTATAAGGCGCTTTAATGTCAGCTGCAGCTTTAGCAGTGACGAGAATTCCAAGCACGGGAAGCCACCCCCCGCCCCCAGAGGTTAAAATGCCTGCAAAAGATACAAAAGTTACAAGGATTGTTTAAAACAGCATTGAGGCATCTCTTAACACAGAGGACTTGGAGTACAAAAAACCCTTGTAAAGAAGAAAAAGGAGAAAAGAAATGGGAAGAGCAACGCAGCTGCCAATCACCGTTCGATGTCGTACGGTGCTTTAAAAAGCAGAACCAGTTTTCCACAGCGCAGTGAGACGCAAACCCGCAGCGTTCGCTTCGAAATGCTCCAAAGCGATGTGGCATTACAAGTGCCACATACACAAGAGGCATGTTATAACCAAAAATTAACTCTACCCCAAACAAACCCAGCAAAACAACCCAGCCGTGAAAGATCACCGGCACTAGACCACCTGCTCCCGAACCTCCCGACCGGATTTTGGGCTTGCTCGGCTCGGTCAGAACAGAGGTTGTTCCGCCTGCAAAGCGCACACACGCGGCACCGCCGACCAACCGGGCGCTCCGGGTCGGTTTCCCCCGCGCCTGTCCCTTATCCGCACTCAGACCGAGCTCACCGCCCCCACAGCTTCCCGCCGAGGGATACCCCCGTCCCGTCCCCGCCAGGGCCCCACCGTGAGGTCCCGCTCCGGCTCCGCTCGGCCCGGGACGCGCGGGCGGCACCGGAGGTGACCGGAGGTGACCGGGGGCAGCAAGGGGGGGGGAAGGGGGTGCTCAGCGCCTGCGCACCCGCCTCCCGCGCAACCCCAACCGACAACTGACGGGCCTTGGGGGGGGCACGGGAGCTCCTCGGTGAGCGCGGCCTCCGCCCGCTGTGATTGGCTGCGGGCCCGCTGGCGGGAGATCCGATTGGCTGCGGTGCGGGGGGCGTGGCTGGATTGAACGGGGTGGGGAGCGGCAAGTGAGGGGCGGGCCGTGAGAGGGGTTGTGAGGAGGCCGTGAGGATTTTTCAAAGTCAGAGCGTCAGTTCGATGGAAAAGAGCTCTGCGATCATCGAGTTCAACCTGTGGCCGATGACCACATTGTCAACTAGACTATGTCTATCAGTGCCATGTCCAGTCTTTCCTTAAACAGCTCCCGGTGTTTTCCTTAAACACCACGTCCAGGGACGGTGACTCCACCGCTTCCCTCAGCAGCCCATTCTAATGTCTCACCACCCTTTTTGTGAAGAAGTTATTCTTGATGTCCGACTATAAACCTCCCGTGGTGCAACTTGAGACTATGACCTCTTGTTCTGTCCCTGTTCCCAGGGAGCAGAGCCCGACCCCACCCGGCTGTCCCCTCCTGTCAGGGAGCTGTGCAGAGCCAGAAGGTCCGTCTTGAGCCTCCTTTTCTCCAGGCTGAGCTTCCCCAGCTCCTCCCTCAGCTGCTCCTCATCAGAGCTGTGCTCCAGACCCTTCCCCAGCTCCGTTCCCTTCTCTGGCCAAGCTCCAGCCCCTCAATGTCCCTCCTGGACTGAGGCACCCTGAACTGGACACAGCTCTCGAGTGACCTCAGCAGTGCCCTGCTGCCACACACCGGGATGAAGGGGTTGGAGCTGAGGGGAGCCATGAGGGCTGTGGGATGAAGCCCTCCCAAGCAGAGCAATTTCAGGGAGCTCAGGGGTTTGTGAGGGATGTGTTGTACCTCCAGACCGGGATGCAGCTGACTTCGGGGCTGTTTGCTGGGCTTCCTATTGTTGCAGAAGGGCCCCGTGAGGTGAGGCTGTGATGGGACACGTCCTTGGGAGTGTCCCTGTGTTTTCCCAGCACACCCATAGCCTTCCTTCTGCCTCCTTTGCAGGTGCCCGGTAGCCCCAGGCTGTCACCTTTCCGAGGCAGTGATGCTTTGTCAGCATGACTCCTCCATGACTCCATCTCCCTTTTGGTCACACAGCTCTGTAAGCTGGCTGTTCATATTCTTTCACACACATCGCCTTTTTGTGGTCTCTTGAGGAAAAAAATATTTTTTTTACCCTAAAATGCAGAATAAAATGGTCATGTGCTGTTGAATGTACTCTTGAGTGCCACTGCAGCAGTGAGTGGTATAATGAGTTGAGATCTGTTTTGGGTCCTGGTGTAAGTTTGTTTCATAAATTAAGGCAAATAGTTTGCATTCCCATGGTTTTCCTTTTTATTATGAGAAGGGATTAGTAATTCTGCAAAACCTGTTAAGTTACTGGTGCTGAAAAACAATGAGATCAGCTCTATGTAAATAGACAAATGAAGCGTTCTTTAATAGCACAGAGCACAAGTCATCATTATTTTAAAATTCATCCTAAAAACTGAGAAAAATACACTCTTATGGCTTCATAACTGACTGAAGTAGATCTGAATTTCATTCTGTGTACCCTGCTAGATGTTTATTCTGCAGGCGGTGTAGATTTCAGCTTGTTTCGTACTAATGGCTTTCACATATGTATGAGTTAGGCAGGTTTTGCTACCTGTATGTGCCAGCTGTAGAGTGGCTCTAAAATGTGGTACAGTAGGCTGAATAAAGTGGCACGCCCCTGATTCACCTTGATTTATGAAATGTAGCAGGTGTGGCAAAATACAGGCCTGTAAAAGAGGAAAAAAAAACATCTCCAGGTGAGCTAGATAAGAGTTCTTGCAGCTACTCACGTGTTACGTGTCAAGTTCAAGTCAAGGTCCTTGGGTGTTTTTTTTTTCTCTGAGTCTCTTTTTGGTTATACAAATTCAGCTTTGTGAATATGCACATGACATCTGATCATGTGGAGGAGAGGTATGTGTCCTTTATAAATTGCTTTGTTGTATTGCCTTAAAAGTATTTGTTACTCAGAGTGAACTAGAACTCCAGGGAATGTGTAACAGAGCAAGTTCAATATTTTGACCAATTTCATCCATTTACAATTGAATTCTTGTTAAAATCTTTATGCACAGATGTAGACAACTTTTAAGCATTGAGGCTCTTTTGCCAGCCTACTTTTGCAGCACACTCATTCAGCTATTCACTAAAAGGTGTGAGTAATCTCTTGTTTACCCTTGCCCACGTGCTTTGAAAACCATTTGCAGTATTCATGTATTCACGAGCCCAGCCTAATGTGGTGTGCCCAGTTTGACACATCATACAGGCAGTGCACCACAGCAGCTCTGAACTGGTCTAGCCAATATGTATCTAATGAGTGTAATACAGCTTTTGGTTCCATTTACAGTGCTTGGCTACAATAAATGGGTGAGTTATATGTATGCTTACATTAAGAGGAGTAAAACTGGTCAATATACATTTCATGAAACCATAAAAGAGTAAGAGCTGTTAAGCTTCATTAGACCTTAAGCTTTTAGTGCCCATTTAATCCAAAGCATTGCTTGTGTATGGAGGCTACAAACAAAAAGAGCTCTTAACCTTGCTGTTTCTCAAACTGTGTGGAAGGAGATTCCTAAGGCTGCATGACAGGGTGATACAGAGGACTGTAGTGTCTCTGCTTTCTTTATTTCAGTTACCAGAGCCTCCACTGAAAACAGGCTTGAAATTGGGTTGCTGAGCTTTTCAAGGGTGCTTAGTTTCAGAGATATACAGGGTTGTTGAAATGATGCCAAATTTTAAAGGCAAACAAAAACGTTTTTCTTGAAGCAGTTAGGCAGATAAAAAGTTGGTATTTCTTAGGCTCTCAGGTATTCCGATGGAGTTTCTGACCATGGCCTTAAAGATCAAATCAAGTAAAATTTTAAAAATGAACTGGAAGACCAGGAATAAAGGGCTTTGAATCATCCAAACAGGGAATAATTAGGCTCTGCAGCAGGTAAAGCAGGTTTTCAAATGTGTGTTGACAATGACTCCTGGTATTTTTAACAACTAAAAGCTGTTGATAACAGCTGATGAGAATTGAGTGTCCTGTGTAAAGTGGTTTTCTATTGTTTGTCTGGTTCCCAGTGGAGAAATGTCTGTTATATGCAGAGTGAAGTTTATGGATGGGTTTGCTTTAAATATGTTTTTTATGCAACCAGCAGCAAAGGAAATCTGGGTGAAGGTGAATCATCATTACTACAGGGGGGTCCTGGATTCATGAACCAGTCCCTCAAGACTGAAGAATCCGGATCAGTTTTAGCAGAGCAACAGATGGATATCTGGATGCCTGTTTCAAAGATGTGCTGACTCCTGTGTGAAATGTGTCATCCTCAACATCTACCAAACCACTGTCTACTGAAATAATTCTTTGGTGTGTTTGTTTTCCTTACTGCAGTAGAAATAGATACAGATAAAGGAACAAAATGTGGGATAAAGTTTTGTCCTTTAAAGTTTAGTGCAGGATTGGCAGTGGATAGAGGATTACTGTTGATGAACTGTATAGAGATGAGGTGCTGCTAACAACAAAAAATAAAAGCTGAGTCTGGAAATGGTGCAGGAGTTTGTTTGTGGTTGATTTCATCCAGGCATTGAGTATGGCCAGGATTGAAAACAAAGTGGTATGAATTTATTGCAAGTATCTTTTAATATGTCTCTAAACCATGACCAGTTTGTCTCCCAGAGCCCACGCTATAGTTTTGATAATGTCCTTGAACTGCATGTTTCAAAGTTTTGGAATTTTTGGAGCTTTATGAAGGAAAAAAGTTGTTGGTGTTTTTTTTTTTGTTGTTGTTGGTTTTTTTTTTTTGTAAAACCAACATCCTGAATGGCCAGGAACATTCATGATTTTGCATTGAGTGGACTTAAGTGCAAATGAAGGGTCTGATCCAGGATGCTAAGATCCTTCAGTTTCTGAGGGACAGTCAACTTTGTTTATCATAATTCAGTTTCAGGTTTGGCTGTTTCCAAGAACTCTCAGTGTTTAAATATTCAGAGTTTTTTTTGCATGTCTTCTGTCTCAAAAAAGGTACTTTAGAGCAAGCAACTGAAGGACCTCAATTTCTTTAGGCTATGAGGAATGATTTACAGGCTCTTTGCATAAAGCATGCAAGTATCTTCATCAAGGACAAATAAAACTGAAGGACTCCTTTAGTAAACCATTATAATTATAGGAATAACTGAAAATGACCAGAGGAATTCCAGTAGAAGCAGATTGCTGTTTCTAAACAGGGCTGTGAACCACTGAAGCTACTTGTGGCACTGATGGATGGGTTGAAGTTTACAATATTATGGAATGTCTAGAATATGTGCAAATTATTGCTTCAATAAAGGTGTACCCAGGTAGAACTCTTGGGAATCCGTACTAAATAGTGTAATGTGGGGTTTTGCCTCTGATTCTTAATCTCTGAGAATATGTGAAGTATTCTGTCAAGATATTCTTGTTACTCTTCATTCTTGCTACCCTTCTCTTCCGCTCTGGAGGTGAGGGATAACTGACTAGAAATTCAGGAATTTCTTTATAAGTCAGTCTTCTGCTTGTCATTTTAAAATTGGTGCAAGGTAGAGGTGCTGATTTCTGTTGGGGTTTCAGGGTGAACTGCTAAAGTTTCAATAGTTGCTTCAGCGGTCTGAGTGTGTCAGAGCCCTTATCCTTCAGATAAATCAAATTGCTCTAAGCAAACAACTTAAACACTAATAAATGTCTCTGTATGTTTGAGCTGCTGAACGGAGCTCTGTGTGTCTCTGCAGAATGAACCAGGCAGTTGTCTGGGTTTCTAGCCTCAGTTTTGATGTCCGTTTTTGGGCTTCTAAATGTAGATGAATAGCTTCCTTGCTGTCTAAACAGACACATCTATTGTAGGGAGTTCTGATAACTGGGCTGTATTAAAGACCATCTTAATCTCCTTTTGATGTAATTATTTCCATCTCTTTTTATGATGTACTTTGAGGTGCTCCTCACTGTCCAGTGGACTGTAGAAAGAATCAATGATTTGCTTATTCCAGGTGCTGAACACTAACAAAACGGTAAGTGTCTAAGTATGCTAAGTGTATGTAAGTATGATTCCGGTATGTCTTCCTTTAAAAAGAATAAAATTGAAGTAAAATTGAAAATTCAGTCATAAAGTAAAAAATAAGCTTCTCTTGAAAATGAGGAGTTGATATGAACTATTGCTCATATTTTTGTCCTTTTATGAACTTTTCTGCTTATGGTTTTTGTTTCTTTGTGTTTTTGCAAAGCTAGTGACCAGCATCACCAATGGCTCACGAGGGTCCAACGGTCAGTGACACAACTTGGATTACAGAATTAGCAGCAGAAGGTATTGTGTTAATAACTTCCACATTAACTCAACACCTTCTAGATTTGGGAGCAGAGGAGTTTAGAGAATGGGTGCAATTGGTGATCTGTGTTTTGTAATTTTGCATTCTCATGGCTTTGGAGTGGGGCTGTTTCTCAGAGGGTTTTTGTTGTGCTAAGACCTTTTTTTGCTCTCCTGCCTCATATAACCTCTTCCCCTCTCACTTCTGTGCAGGAGAGACGTTCCATTTCATTGGACACTTAATGATAATTTTCATTGCTCTTGGAGAGAGGCAGAGGAAAGAAGAACTTGGATAACTCACAATAAAGAAACCCACATCAACTCTTACTTATTTTAAAATAATACCTTATACTCTTACTCCTTGTCTTACTTGTGATATTTTAAACCCTCCAGCAGGTGCTGCTGCATCCTGCAAATGTTGTCTTTGTGGATGGAAAAAAAAAGTCATGGACTGGACTATAGCTGGACTTTGTTCTTTGTTTTGTGTCATGCATATTTCTGTGTTCTTTCTTTTCCTCAAACTGTTTGCCAGCCGAGTTATTAAGGAGGGAATTTTTATGATCCCAGCGAGTTTAATCCTGCAAGCCCTCTGGAAGAAGGGGTTGAAGATCAGTGGGAGTTGCTGATCAAAGTCAAGCTCAGATCAGGCTGAACAGACCCAGGCAGAAATATATTTGTCTTTCTACAAAATATGAAGAAATCCAAGTGTTTTCTTAGAAGTGAAAAATAGCCTTAAAAGAAGTTGAATTTATAAAACTTACCAGCTGGTTTATTGCTTTTCTGAAGTTTCTTGAACTTCAGTAATATAAGTTCATTATTTTAAATCAGTCCTATCATTACCCTTGGTCTTGAGTGCTAGAAGTCTGCAAGACAGATTACACAGCACACATTTCAGAACCTCTGAGTTAGGATTTCCATGTGAGGAATTGTGGCTGAGTTACATAGCGCTAATGTACAGAGGTGTGCTCTATCCTGTTTTGGTGATGGACCACTTGTGCCAGGCAAGAATGTGGGGGCAGTAAAAGTTGAAGCTAGGCCTTGATAATGGGTAATGTATCCTTGAAGTCCTTGAGTTGTATCAGGCCAGAAATGCCCTCATGAGCCAAGAGATCTCACTGATCTCTGACACTTACCTGCATCTTGGTACTGTACAATCACAGTGATTAAACTTGGTTGTGACCATGATCTTGGCACTTTCCAGGTTATCTAGGACCCCTAAATTAAATTAAGATGAAATATTGTTTTGCTTTTGATATTTAACTTTAGTAGTACTCTAATCTTCTTAATATAAGAGTAATGGCAGTTGACTACAGTCATAAATCCCAGGCAGGCAGCACCTGCTACTCTGGCCTGTGAAACAGCCTGTGTTCTGTCTGGGATGGCTTGAATTACCATCTTTCTCTTTCACTTTTTTTCTTTATTTCTTTAAGAAATCTAACCTAGCTATGGCAGTTGCTGCTCAGGAAGTTACAAAGATGGGTCAGGAGGAAAACACCTTAATTTTCCTTTTGACTCAACTACAAAATATTAAATATAATTAGTTTATAAGAATTCTTGTAATAATCTATGTAATCCAGATGCAGTAAACATGGGGATAAAAATTCTTTAGTCAATAAGGCCTGAAGTTCTCATGACTTTAGTAAATTGGTAACTTTATAACAATTTGATAAATGCAGGTTTGGATCTTCCAGGAGTTTCAGCTCTGCTGAATTCAGTTGCTCTGGAATGTGTATCTGTCTTTAGGAGGGCAGTTAATTCTATGCTAAAGGCAGTATTCACCCACTTTAGGTTCTGTGCAGTTTGATTTGTCTCTCCACTCATTAGAGAAAAGGAACTGTATACACAAGGTGGTAAACTAGATTTCTACAGTGTATGTCTTACAACATGGAGATACATAACCTAAATGTGATTATAATTGATGCATTATGTATATGTAATCACAATTAATACTTCTTCATTGCTTTCTTTTCCTATATTCCCAGGGCAGCTCATGAGAGATTTTATAGTTTTTGTCCCTAGTTTATAGTTGAGAGGAGGACAATGCCAAATATGAAATGTGTGGAACCCAAAGTGAATGAGTGGCAATGTTGGAAAGAGTTAAAATTTCCCTCTTTATAATTTCTTTGTAGTTTTTTTATAAATGGTCATCAGTTGTTGATGATTTTGTAAGTAACCAGTAAAATGTTGCAGATGTTTGCTTATATTGTTGAGGACATTTTGCCTTGCTTTTTCTTGAAGTTTTTATGTGCTGAAAATATGGGTAAGTGGATAAAGTCTGCATTTCTACCTCTTTACATAAATAAGTTTTCCAGTAGAACTCTTTTTGACTTCCTGTGTAAGAACACTTATTTTTTGACTGTAGCTTTCTAGTGCTGATAAGTTCTTCAGCTTTTTTTTTCCCTATACTTATCCAGACAACATCTGGAGGAACAATTGATTACAGCTCCTGAGATACTGTTCCCAAGAGTCAGATCGACAAAGGGGTTAAAAATGAGACGGCCTTTTACTTCTGTGGAAGTGCAGTTGTTGATTCAAGGCTCTCAGTAAATGATTGTTGGAGATCTGCCATGTGTAGCTGAGCATTCAGAAAGTACACCACAGACTCTGCTTCCTCCTAAGGAGCCTTGTCTGTTAACATCTCACTTTAATTGTAGTCTGTAAGGTACCAGCAGGCAGGCAAAACTCACCAGCCAGCAGCCATGGAAGATCCAGTCTTCACTGACATAAATCAGAATGCTAACGACACCATTGTCTCTGAGGTTTCAGATTCTGAGGAAAATAAAGGGGGTGATCTTTCTGATCATGTCCCTGCAGATTCAGCATCCCCTTTTTCCATCACTAATGTCCCAGAAAACACGGATAGTAGTAAAGAAAACTCCGAAGATAGCTGTAATAATTCTGTGGCCTCTGAGCATGTAAGTGATGGAGATAATGACTCTTCATCTCACCATAGTGCTGAAGAAGAGCACCCACAGCAGCAGATGGATCTGATGAGCCCAACTCTGGAAGATAAGGACGTAGAGAGCACAGTGTTTGAGAGCAACCTGCATTTTCCTCCAGATTTCCAGTCTCGTCAGAGACAGAGCACTTTTACCAACTCTTCAACTTCCCTCAAGCTTCCCCTTAACAATAACTTTGGAGAAAGTAACAACTTTCAGGAAGATTTTGAAATTTCCATTTTTGTAAAGGTAAGAACCTGGGTGCTCCTAAGAATTAGTTTTAAACCCCAAACCAATTTGTGTCCTCCAAATCAGTGAAATACAGATACCCACTGCTTTGCTCCCAGCTCTGCTGAAGGGAGCATTCACTTACCTCTTGCATCTTTAAGCAGAGAAAGAGGTGATTTGTGTTGTGTGGAAGTGCCTGGGGTTTCTTCATTCAGGTGGAAGTATGGTAGAGGTATTCTGATGGTTGCTACAATTAATTTATTCTGGGAAATCTCTCTGCTTTTACAGCTAGGCTGCTACTTTTTAGTTGAGCTAGTTCAGCTATCCCTGCACTTCACTATCTAGAAGCTGAGAGCTCAAAAGTAATAGCTATGAATGCTATGAATAAAACTGAATATATGGTTTAAATAATGCTCATCCCTGAAAGATGTTTTTCTTTTATTTCTTTCAATATTTAGATTTAGGTATTTCTGTGACAATTTCAACACATTTTCTTTAATTTTCAGTTAGGTATAAATTACTGAGAGGGCTTTCACATATTTTCTTACTTTATAAAGGATTACTTGGGTTTCAAAAACTGTAAGCACCTGTGTTCTTGAATAAACACTACAATTCCCTTCATAAAAACACTTGTATTTAACCATTCTCAACATTTATTAAGCCTGAGAGTGCCTTCTTTTTGACTATATAAGGATCTTCAAGACATCTTGTGTACCTTGAATAGAACAATACACCATGATTATAATGTTTTGTTATTTCAAGAGAAGCTTCATGAAGTTTGTCACTTTACAACATAAACAATATTATCAAAATCTGTTTCTCAATTCCATGGGGGCTTTGGAAGCAGGAGAAGAGGTTTTATCACCACACATAATGAGAAGAGTTTTCAGCAGTCATTATTTAGTTAAATGACTCCCTGAAACAGCACCTGTCCTATTTCTATGACTGGATCATTGTCATTGCTAAAAATATGTTGATTGTATGGTCAAACTAAGAGCTGTGGCATTAGTTCTATTTTATATTCCTGCATGTAGTCCTATGTATGTGTTAAAAGTTGCAGCAATTGAGTACATTTTGTTTGTTAGCAACTACATGGTGTTAGAAACCTGGGAGCTTTATTTTGGCTTTAAAATCTCTTTAATTTCCTTATTCTTTCACATTCCTCTTATTTCAAAATAACGGTGTTATTTTATTTTGTTTTATTTTATTTTAACGATGTTATTATCTTCTTTTCCTGTGGAGAAAATAAGAAATGTGTGCAGATGTTCCCATTCAAGCAGAGTTGCTTGGGTTAATTTGAAAAGTGAAGAGAGAGGCATTTTGAACAGAACTGTCATGGACAAGTTTTCCTTGCTTTTGTTGTGCAGAGTAGCTGATTATCCCATAAAGGTTCTTATCAGCTAGTCCAGAGAGAAAGGCAAACTGCTCTCTTCACTTGCCAAACAGCCTGGTGTCTTTGAGATGTCCTTGAACCCCAAGATATCCCTACCTGGCTGAAAGGCTGAGACATGAGGCTCTCAGGTGATCCATGCAGGGCACTGGGTACTGCTGGGTAGGTGGCTCAACTGAACTCCTGTTACAGTGCTTTACTCCTTGAGAATTTGATGATGTTTAGTTTCTGGCTTTGTTTTTTTCCATCTTTCTGGTATCAAGGCAATAAAGTAGTAATTCCATGGAATGCAGATCCAGCTTTGCTCTCTTCAGTTATCTAGATAACAAAGGTCAGCCTGTAAAATGGAAGGTCACAGAATAATATATAACAAGAGTAGTGAAATCCCTGAGGGCTGTGGCTTCTTGCACATGGAACTAATACCTCAGTTGTGTCAATAAATATTACTCATTGATGGTTCCCTTCTCACATGGTCTCTGTTCCACCTGAGGCCAGTGTTGCTCTGAAATTGGTTTCATCTGGGTTTGAACTTTCCTGCAGACACTAACAGTGACAGCAGCACTTGTGCTGTGGGACAATAGTGATCATGACTGTTCTGCCACTATTTATTCCCCCCTTGGCTTGTAGCATTAATAAAACTGTGAATGACTGGAAACGTGAGTGTTGGAGGACTGAACACCAGAGAAAGTGGGAATATTAAATGGTATCTAACAGTGCAGCTGGATGGATAATGTTTACAGTAGTCCATTCATTAGACACCAAGAAAATGTTTACATCACTTTAATTTTTCACTGATTATCAGTTCTTGGTAACAATGTCATGTCAGTGGACTATTTCAGGATGTAACATAAGGTAAAAAAGAAATTCCTTGTGCCTTTAACAGCAGAATGCAGCATGTAACAACGTGAACCTGTTTGTGTGACTCCAGCACGTCCAGGCTTGTCACAGCCACTTTAATGCCTTTTCAATAACGCTGTAATTTCTTCAAACAAAAGCCTTTGCAATTTGAACAGAAATGTGACTGGCACACAAGCTGTGTTACTGAGTGCACAGGACTGCCTAACCCAATCATAGCTCCAAGGTCCAGCCTTCTCACCTGTACACTGTATTTTCCTGTTGAGCAGCATGTTTGTTGTGAAGGTTTAGGTTTCTTTGAAAATTTAAACTTTTTTGTTTTCCTGAGGCTTGAGTTATTTAAACTCAATTTTTTTTTCAGAAGAAAATTATTGCCATTCTGTTTTTTCAATGACCCGATACTGACTGCAGATTATAGCCTCTCTATACTCATTTGTGCCATAGCAGCACAGTTCCCAAAAGAAGGAAGGTAACTCTTTACCCTGAGCAACAAACACCTGGTGTTAGGCAAAAATACCAACATTGTGCAGTGGTTTAGCATCATCAACCTGCACCTATTGGATCACTCAGTATTTAAGAATCAGGACCTATGCATTTAGCTGTTTCTGTTTGGAATTATGGTATCTTTTTGTAAAATTTCATTAAGTCAGGAGCTGGAAAAGAAATGACATTTTTGTTTTTCCCACAATATGTTTCCCACTCATTTGAAATGCTGAGTCCTGCCCTTGGGTCACAACAGCTCCTGCAGTGTGGCAGGCTGTGAGAGGAGTGGCTGGAAAGCTGGAAAAGGAGCTGGGGGTATGAATCAACAGCAGCTGAACATGACCCAGCTTGTGCCCAGCCATGGTGTGGCAGCAGGGCCAGGGCAGTGATGTCCCCCTGTGCTGGGCATGGCTGAGGCCACACATCAAATCCTGGGTTTGGTTCTGGGCCCCTCATGACAAAAAAGAAACTGAGGTGCTGGAGCATGTCCAGAGAAGGGAACAGAGCTGGGAAAGGGTCTGGAGCACAGCTCTGATGAGGAGCAGCTGAGGGAGCTTGAGGGGCTCTTGCTTTCAAAACTCCCTGAAAGGAAGGTGGAGTCAGGTGGGGGTCAGGCTCTGCTCCCAAGAAACAAGTGACAGGATGAAAGAAAATTCCTCAATTTTGTGCCACTGGTGGTTTAAATTGGATATTAGGAATTGTATATTATTTTCATGGGGAAGATTGTCAGGTACTGGAACAGGCTGCTCAGGGAAGTAGTTACCATCTCTGGGCATCCAAAAACATGTGGATGTGATGCTTGAGGACCTGGTTTAATGGTGAACATGGTGGTGGTGCTGGGTTGACAGTTGGACTTGATGATCTTAAAAATCTTTTCCAACCTTACTGATTCTGTGGTTCTGTGGTTCTCTGATTTCCAAGCCAGGACTGAGGACTCCAGCTTGGTGTCATAATTAACTCTGTGCTAGTTCCCTAGTTACTCCTCAAGTAGAGCTGAACTGTTGTGAATGACAGACCATGTTCCTCACAGGGACAGTGAGCCTCATCATTGTGTCACTGGGAAAATCACCTCTTCCTAATGAGTTGGCTTTTCTCTTGTTTTATGAAGCATTCTGGTATCTGTTGAGAGAATTCTGTTTAGAAATGTGTATTAATGGTTCAGAACATGAAGTCTCAGGACAAATCTAATTTTAAGCATGTATAATTTGAAGAGAGCAGAACCACATGGATGTCTAGTCAGAAGTTAGTGGTTAAACTGGTGTTTTGCTGAGAAGAACTGAGCATTTCTTACTACACTCATAATTTACAGAGGAAAACAACTGTATTTGCAGTTTTGGGCAAATATTTTGGTTAGATATTTGTAAACGTAGCTGTGTGTTCAGATACCTCCTAGCAATGGAAACCAGTTACTCTTCTAATTGACTCCCATACACCACATAAGGGTAGTGTTCAGCCATATATTCTCCTCCAAGGTTTGAAGGGTTGTAAGGTGAATTGTAGCTGAAGCCAGGTGGCAGGTGTAACTCTCCATATGCACACAAAATTATAGTAGTTTGTTTTTTTATGACATTTTAGCTTTTAAAAATATTATAAATAATAAATCTAATGGAAGTAATCAAATATTATTTTGGTCTTATGAATAAGCTTAGAAAAAGGTTGAATGATTCATAATCCCACCTTTTAAATGGAGTTAACTGAGTAACCTGAGCAAAGAAAAGATCCAAGAACTATTTTCATAGTTTTCCAGTCTTGGCAGATTTACAGACTATGATGCTGAAGTTGACATGTACACAGCAGGAAATGACTCATGGGGAGCCAATATCCTAACGTAATACCTGTTTTGATAATTAAAATGAATTGTTTATTCCTGCAAACAGTCTTGAGATAGCGTACAAGTACAATTAAGTATAGAAATACAAGTCTGGAATACCAAATGATGTGTCTTCCAGCTCTCAGTCTTATCTAGACTGTTCCTAACCAATGCTTTTTGGGAACATTCAGTGGTGCGATTCAGCACCTATACCAATTAGTCTCTAATAATGCTTAATTATTATCCTGAGACAATATTTTTCTCAAGTAAGATCCTGTTGCTCTGAATTATGCTATTTTTAAGACCTTTATGTATGTAGAAGACACAGATCAAATTTCCTTCAGTCTTTGCTTTCTTGAATTAAACAAATCCTTCAGCTTGCCTTCAAGCTTGAGGAAGCTTCATAATTTCTAAATATTGAGTGGTTTGGTGTGTTGTTGTTTGGTGGTTTTTTTTTTTTTTAGGGGTGGATTTTTATGACATTTTCCAGGGTTTCTCCAGTTAATTTATATAATTCTTAAGCTCCAGTTTGGAGGTACAGGTAGTGCAAATAGCAGTGCCAATAAAAATAACTACAGCAAGTGCTTCTTTAATTCATCATTTAACCAACTCTCTAATCAAAACACTTTAACTGCTCTATTTTAACATATTGTTAAATCTTTTAACATTTATAGGGTTTCTCCAGCCCTGGTGTTTTCCCAATAAATGCTTCAGTGACAGTCTCAACCATTTGTTACTTGCTCATTTGCAAGCAGGTGTAATACAGTAGTACAGCACAGTTTGCTGCTGGCATTTGACTTGTAGAACATTAAGTTTCTCTTCCTTGAGAATTTAGGATTCACTTAGTGGTGTGATCAGACTCTGATCACCCCTCACTGAAAACAGCCTGGTTTTGGAGTCAGGGAACTGCTCTGACATAAATCCAATGTGAAGAACACCCTCACCAGTGCTTTTGCTTTGCTAAATTGGAATATAGGGATATACCTCTAACAGCTGCACGCCACTGTGCAGACCCAGCATGGCTTTATGGCTCCCTCCTCCATCCACTCTGTCATGTACAGCAGACTGATAACCTCTTAAGTCTTCACATATAAACCTAATAGCTCCTAACTCTTATTTCTGAGTAGGAAAACTGCTGTGGGTCTCTTCACAGCCGGATTTATGCCTATTCAAATGATTGTGTGTTTGTTTGTGTGTGTGAAAAGATTAGTGATGGCCGTTCTGTTACAGATAACCCAGTACCCTGACTATCAGTCACGAGCAGAACGTGTGTTCCAGCAGCAGGACAGAACACTTTGCTTAATCTTTTGGATACAAAGGGTAAAAGGTCTTGCTTCCAACCCTTGCTAAGTTTATGCCAGACTCAGGCACCTGTGGAAAGGTCCGTGAATCAATTTTGAGCTGGCACTCCCGTGCCTCCCTCAGTGTGTGGCTCCAGCCACAGCGGTGTCGGGGCACAGTGCGGTAGCGTAGCAACGGCTTCCAAATACAGACCTGTATTATCTAGGAAATTGTCCCTGCACAGCGGCTGTAGCAATGGCAAACACAATGTAAATAATGTTGGTCACACCGAGAGAAAGTTAAAACAGGATTTATTTACTCATTTTTTACTTACTCATATTTATTTACTCATATTTTTCCTCATATATATTTCATCTTGTGATGCCCTTTTTGATGTTCTGAAAACAAGGCCTTTATCCCAGCATGGACTGGTTTTTCCTTTTGAAAAAGGAAAAACCAGTACCTACATTTTTGGAGTGAAAAATGTTTGGATTTGTGGACTGATTGCTTCTTTGCTGGACTTGAAAACTTATCTGTGTAGCGGTACTGTCACCTATTAAATGTATCCTGTACAAAATAGAGCAATTTGTATTATTTCAAACTGGTTATTTCAGAAGTACCTAAAGAGCAGCTCTACTGAGACTAAAATTCTACAAACACAAAATAATGCACAATCCTTGCAGAGCAACAGGCGATGATATATGTCAATTATTTTTGAGTCTGCAAGAGAAAAGCATTTCTGCTCTGCTCTTTGTTTTCTTTAGATATCAAGGGTTGGATTTGTCTTATTCCACTGCAGGTGTGTCTGTAAGCCATTAACTACACCTCTGCAGGATGCCTTAGCCTCTTTTTACAACAAACAGCTACCTGAAATATCATGGTGGGATGTTAATTCCTGTGTCCAAGTGCAAGCACCACCTGTAGAGGGACGTTACTTGTTAGATAGATTTCATTGTATGTTCACTGTATGGAGTGTGGCCTGATCCAGTTTTCCAACTACAGGCATCTCCTGCTGGTTTAGAAGGCTTCTAAAGGCTTCTTTCCTGACCTCCAGCTTCATCTGCAGGCCATGGGTGTCCCATAGATCCCATCTCATACATGTTTATGGATTTCCTCAGCCATCCTATCAAATGCTGCTGGATATCTAGGCTCAGGCAACTGCATTGAGCCATAAACTTTCACTGGAAACAATGGCATGGTCACCTGAAGTTAAATAAACAGAATACCACCAGTGAGAGTTTAAGTACAAATCTTGGATGGCTAGATTAGACTACAAGTGAATTCTGCTGTCAGACATCTGGAAACAAACTTTGGATTGATTAATTTCTTTTTTTCAGGCTATGTAATTTCCCTTTTTGTTTCAGTGTCACTCAGCAACAACTGAAGTGCAATAGTGATCAAACAGTGAGGTGCTGGACACTTCTGCTCTTCACTTTGCAGTCTAAATTAAGCAGATAAAATAATCTAATACATTTTATCATCTTTCCAAGACTGAGATCCATCACTCTTCCTTTAGTCAATTTTTATCCTTTTTTTAACAACAATCCCATATACGTGTCTTTCAACTGCATTTGTTTTAGAATTACATTTTATTTCAGACACCATAGTAGAAGAGACAAGCCAAGTGAACATACTAAATTCAAATTCCTAGGTACCACTTCAAACACAGCTTAAGATTTTAATTGGGAAAAGAAAAATGGTTTGTTTCTTTGGGTCATAAGACCCGGCATTGAAGGCAGATTTTCTACTGTTCTGCCACTTTATTTATGAGTTTACTTAGAAATATTCAGTGTTCTCTCATAACCTTGTTTGTGGCTGAAAGGAAACATATAAATATTTGTATGTATTTGTAGCAATATAAAAAATATTTACTACTTCTTTGTGGGAAATGTTATGAACCTATGTGAAACTACCTTCTGTGGCAGAAGAAAAGGTGGAAGTGTGTCACTCTAAAATGAGTCATTTATTTGTCATCTGCAGGTATGGTTTTTATATTTAGATATCTAGATTATCTTTTTCATATTAATTAATGAAACAATCGTAGATTAATTTTTACTGTTGGTATGTCTCTGATAATGTAAGACATCAGTGACTTTCATGATGTTACAATGACGTGCTCAGGGATAGATGGGAAGTGAATTTGTCAGTGCACAGGTCTGGTTTCAGTACATCCAGCAGTGTTCAAAACCAGGATTTTGATTCACAAGTTAATTAATTTTCTGTTGCAGGCTCCATGCATGTGTTAATGAAGTAAAACTCTAGAACACAACTTCTGAGAAAAAAACATTATCTTCCTGCTTATATGTCTATAACAGATGTGGCACAGAAAGGTAGAAATCTGCACACTGACCAAGATAGTTTCTTTGGGAATTTTAGGTAATCTGAAAAAGAAATTCATGGGACTGGATGTGACTTTTTGGGACATGAAATCAAGTATTCTGTTACAGCCAGCCTCGTCATGTAATATTTCATTCATAAAGTGATTAAGGTCTATTTAGAAACTATTACTATTATTATTCATTTTGGAAATCTGTTTCAGAATGTCACTGCTCTGAAGGTTTGACACTTTAATTTCCAAATTACCTTTATTTATGTGCAGCTGAAACATCCTTGCTCTTGTGCCAGCATGGTCCATCAGCATTCATTTAACTCTTTTAAAAATCAGTTTAGGCTTAGACAACCTCAGATGTTTTGGGGCCAAACCAGCCAATCCTTTTTGTCTCCATTTCTGCCAGTTGTCATAGTAATCCCCTTCTGCACATATCTGCTTTCCACAAAGGTGCCTTTTTTCCTACAGCTGTATCTTGTCTCAGGTTGCTTCTGCTTTTATAGCTAAACAAGCAGCAGCAACATTCTTTCAAAAACCTCCTGTTTTAAGATACCTATGATTGTTTGAGTAAACAAATTCTGTTTGAGGTGAAATGTCTATGTTGCTGTGCTCTGGAAAATCTCAACATTGTGTCCCTGTAACTTGTGGGCTAGTTGGGAAGAACATGGAAGGAGTGGAAGCTTTGCATCTGAAAATACAGGTATTTAATCACTTTTCAGACCTCTGCTTACATGTATTTGTATCTTTTTTGGATTAATTTTAAAATCTATTTGATTAAAAATTTGACCAGCAGAAGTGTTTTATATTTGCCCACATTTATACTTGGTCTATAAATATGTTCATCCTTAGCTGTAACACTGATACTTTGGGTGGCCCCTCATTGCAAGAGGATGGGTCTCTGTTAGCCAGAAATGGCCAGTGAGGTGCCCAAGTAATACTGGTAATACTCAATAAACAGAAATACTAGGAGAAATAATATAAACTTATAAAGTTTTTATTTTTCTTAATGTCATCAGAAAGTCTTCCTAATTTTAATACACATTTTTCTCACCATTTCAAATTAATTTCTCAAACCCTAAAGTTACTACAAGATGATATTTCCACAAAATGTTACTAAAAGAATATACTGGACAAGGGTCCAGTGTCAAAAATCTGTTATACCCCATGTGGCCTGTTTTGAAAAGGCACCAGTCTGTCTTCCCTTTCTTTGGTGAGCACGTGGATTTGTAAATAATCACAGCAAGTAGTTTCCAGTTACACAGTACATAGTTACACAGTGATAAAAACCACCACCTTTGTAAAAACACCAGAGATTGATTTATATGTATATCACACTGAATGATTGCCTCACTTATTTAACTTCAGGAGGCACTTTAAATTCACTAATTTTCACCAAATATAGGCAGGATGCTTATCTGTTGAATCAATAATTTCCTCATGGTCCCAACGCGTGTCCTCGGGGTGCTGGCGCCTTGCAGGAGCCCGTATAAAGAACAGCCCGGTTGGGAGCAGCAGGTTCAGTCTCTCGGCTCCTCCCTGGGACATTGCTGCCAGTGAAGTTTGGCCGGAGCAGTTTCTGTGCGGCTGATAACAGCTAAAAATAGCCCCGCTATAAAAACCCGGCCGGCAGCTCAGCCAGCCTGGCATTCCCTCCTCCACTGCCAGCCAGGGAGGAGACCGAGCTCTCCAAGTCCCTGCAAGGATGTGACCAAAGAACGCTCTGCTGCCTGATTCCACTTAACAATTAACTTGTCAAGACTGGACTGTGTTACTCATGGGGATGGTAACCAAGTATATTTTATTTAAAAAAAAAAAAGAAAAAAAGAAACAGACTGAAGGCCAGATTTTCCAAGCAGAGCGTGACAGGTGGGCTGGTGGAATGTGTTTGGAAGTGTGCCTGTAGAATACTGTGTACAGGAATGTTGTTCTTGTACATATATTCACATAATCACCTGTATGGAGAGTGTACCCCCTGACAATGGAGTTCTGAACGCTTGAGAAAACAAATTTATTTTCATTTGACAATGGTTTGACTAAGCTGACATTGAGGAGTTCAGGAGTCTATTCTTAGCTTGCTGTTGATTCTGGGGAAATTGGGTCATTTCCTTGAATTTTGTTCACTTTCAAGCTTTTGTTTTAAGATGTAGCCTGGGGGAATCCGTGACTTCAGTGGCTGAGTGCATTGCAAGATAAATCTTTGGGTGTCTGAAGTCCTTTGGATGAATAAAGAAGACATCAGTGTTGAAAAGCTCCCTTTTTAAAGTCCAGCTACACTGTCTTGAAAACAGGGCATAAACAGGGAAAGAATTACAAAGCATTAAAAATCAGTGGCACTATCAGCCCCATCAATAGTAAACTATTCCCACATCTATTACTTCCAGTGGCTCTGAGTCCTCCTCTGATTTTATGAAGCTTTGCACAATGAAGTTTGCATGTGTGGATTCCCCTTCATTTTCATCACAGCATTTTAATTTTTTCTTTATTTTTGCTTTACTATAATACAGTGCAAGGTTTACAATATCTTGGAAGAGTGATAGATGACCTGGCTAACTTGATTTCAGTTTTATTCTATATACTTAGTTATCTACAAAGGGCTATCAATTACCTTTTAATTTGTTGTTTAATTGCTAGTTATCTCATGGCTTATGAGATAATTGCAGAGCATGTTAGTATGATAATTGTGTAGCCTAAAGTCATCTTCTTATGGTCAGGAGACCTAGCATGGTCAGAGATGATAGAAACTCCCTCACAGTGACTTCTATCTAGTGAAGATGCAGAGCTGACAGGAGTCAAACCTCACAACACACACAGCTTCATCTGTCTGAACTCTGCTTTTCCTCTCTGAAGGTCAATTTTCTTCATGAACCTCTAGTCAAAACTTAACTGAGAGTCTCTGTTGGCTGTCATCCTCTGCAGGGGAATTAAGTTTTCTCTCATCATGAGATACCTCTATATATATTTATTAATTAGTCTGGTATCTACTCTGACTTGCTGCTTGACTAGAAATGGGTAGAAGTTGCTAATAATGAGTAAAGGGGTCCATATTTCACTAGAACTTTTCCAACTGGTGTAGGTCTCACAGGAAAACCTATCAATTTTCTACAGAATTGCATCAGAGTTGTCACCAGGGTCAGAGCAGTGAGACTGCAAAGACAAACTGGGCTTTGACATTTTGGTGGTCTGAGGTTGCTCCCAGGTATTTCAGCCAGTGGTCAAGGGTCCACACCTTTCTTATAAAAGTGATACTTGCTGCATGCTCTGTGAAAATTTGTGATTTTGGCAAAAGATGGAAAATTTTTGGAAAATCTTCCACTTAAGAGACAAAAAATCCCTTATGTCTTCCTAGTTGGACTACCCAATATTCTCAGTTCTGACAGACTGAAACAAGGCACCCCAGTTATTTAGACTGTGTTCAGTGCTGAATTTCACAAAAAAATTACTTTTGGTCTTAAGCCAGCCACCTTTTTAAGAATTACCACCACCATCTTTCGCTTAAGTATGTGGGACATGTTCTTGGAAGTCCTAATGACTTGGATTTGTTGGTCACCAGCAAAAATCTGTTAATGTGACAGTTACCAGAAAAAATCTGCTAAATGTAAAAGTGAAGGTCATATCTGTGCTTAACTTACCACCTTGCTTCAGTTCATCCTGGTTGTCTGCATTAGCTCTGCAGTGAAAAGAGTCCTCAAGCAAAATAAAAAACCTAAAATGGAGTATCACCAAGTCAACTTCAGGTATGCAAGATGTTGAACTTTTACTTTGAAGTTCTTAGGAAGGAAAAAGAAGAACAAAGAACCCACTGTTCATTTCATAAGAGCTTAAGGTGATGCACTAAGGCAAGTGAGCTGGCAAACTTGGTGGAAACTTTATCACAGAAGAAGTACCAAAAGGTGAAATGAAAAATGAATGAAGGCAATTTATTAAGGAGAA
Source organism: Parus major (assembly GCF_001522545.3). Classification (NCBI taxonomy): domain Eukaryota; kingdom Metazoa; phylum Chordata; class Aves; order Passeriformes; family Paridae; genus Parus; species Parus major. Next base: position 107,553,580 of record NC_031770.1, read on the forward strand.
TGGAAGAGTTCTTGAGTTCACTGTGAGGCTCAAGGTCAGCCAGCTGCATTAACCCAGGTGAGCAGCACAGCCATTGACCAGAGGCATCGCCATTGCAGAGGTTAAACTTTGCTGCCACAGAGGGATGTAAGGATGTTAAGCCCTGCTATTTTACACTGATCAAGTGTGAGTTTATCAGGAAGCAAAAATCTAAAGGCCCTTTTCTTAAGCCAAACAGTACATACACTGCAGAGGACTCTGAAATCCACGGTGCAGATCCAGGCACATAACCTGCCATGCAGGTACTGATGCCAGTGTGTGAACCCATGGGGAGCAGCCTGAGTCATGAGTAATTTCAAACTGAGTTGCTGAAAGCTTCAACTTTTAGAAATAATGTGCATCAGAACATGGACAGTAATTCCAGCTTTCAACCAAGTTGTTTGCTAAACAACAGTGTGAAACACTAAAGTGTCCAATGAAAGCAGCAGCAACTGTGCATTCTTTGAGCCTTATTTACTGGGAGGAATTGAAGCATAGCCTGAGATGTGGATGAGTTGTACATGCCATTTTGAACACTTCCTGTAAATAATAATTCATAAATCAGGATTAGTGTTTTGTATGCTGGTCTTTTCTTTGGGGGGGAATTTAATCCTAGTTTGCCTGTTCATACTTCAAATCTTAATTAATTTAGACTTAATTTATGATAAGAAGCATACAAAGAAGTGAACAGAAATAATCTAAATAGGGACTTACGTGATGAGCTCCTGTAAAATAAAACAGGAATAGGCATTACTTACTCTGTTGCAGATTTGGAAGTAAAATCATATAATTTTAGTTCTATGACAGTAGTGATTCAACAACAATGGGTACATCAGACTTACCTGGTGCTGTTTTTCTTCACCACACTTGATAGCATGGAGGATTCATTTTGAAAAGCAAAGGCTGAGGATTTCTACATTTCTCCTTTCATCAGCTGCATTATCCATATAGCCCACAGTCTGGGACAATCTGTCATGCTGTCCATTGTATCTCCTATAATACCACTTTCCAGAGCAGTCTCAGTCCTGGCTGGAGGTATCTTTTGTTTTTAATTGAAATGTCAGTTTTGAAATGATAGTGAAATAAACCACTGCCCTCTAGAAGCCTCTGTACTGAATGCAGCATTAGGAGATGATTTTGTACCTTTTCAGAGCCCCTTCCTTACAAATGGGTACCTGATTCTGTCTCAATATGAGCACTGAGATCATTATCCATAATGAAATCCCTCTTCACACTGAACAGCAGCAGGTTTTCTCTTGAAGGTGTTAATGCTTATTAATGTTACAGCAAAGTTTGATGCTGAATCCATGTGAAAATATAATTATATATAAAAATAATTCCATGGTTTTGGAGTAGAACTTTGCAAAACTCCAGTCTGAACTGATTCATTCTGCTAAAAAGAAGAGTTTCAACAAGATAATTTTAGAGCTAAGGTACTGCTTTTTTAATAAAAATATAAGGAGAGCTGCTATAGTTTATGGCTGTGATGGATTCATAATATCTGGGGGTGGGTATAGATTGGGTTATCTCAAACTGGCCAATTAATGGATTGCAAAGTTTTCTGGTCTAGACTTTTCCATCCCACCCCATTTATTGGAACATTCAGGCTACACAGCTGTTTTTGTATCTATTGATGTCTTTTCTTCCATTACCTTGAGTGTGGGAAAATTCACAAAAAGGAACAAAATCACAGTTCTTCCATCAAACCAGCACATTTTGAGGTACTGCACATCTTTAGAGCTGAGGGAAAGAATCTGATCACCCAATGTTGGCATAAGGCTGATGAGAAGAGCTTTATATGTTCTTGAATGTCTTGTAGATTTCAGAAGGGGAGCCCACTGTCTCACCCCAAATATCTAAGACAAATCTTTTGATTTTTCTGAAATTCAGACAAAAAATCAATAGTGACACATTATAACTCAAAAGAAAATAAAAATTACTGGATTGATTTGTTGCAGTTGTTAACTTGTTAAGTGTGTTGCATATTAAAACTACGTGCATCCAATAAATCCAGTTGCAAATTGCCAGTAATTCAGGACTGTCTCTGGAAGAGATGTTTCCATAACCCATTCCAGTCACCCTGGGTGCTGCTTAGGTGTGGGTTTTTTTGGCAAATAAGCAGTTAAATAATTCCCTGGAAAAATCATAGCCCTGATTACCATTTACTGCATTTACTGCAGCTGCACCAAGTTTTTACTTCTTTTCATCACAGCAATAAAAAACGTTGCCGGTATTGTATAAAACTTGCAATACCTGCTCTCATGGAATGAGCTGGATGGGAGCACCGGGGGATGGATGTGCTTTGTGCTCTGATCCTTCTGGGTAACGTAGCGGTCTGCTGGAGAAAAGCATGATAGAGTTACATTCTGGAGGCTTGGCCTCTGCTTCACCCCCTTGGGACAAATCTTTGCTGGAAGTGAAGCTTGGATCAGGCCTGTGAAAGCTGATAGTGCATCAGGGTTCACCTACAATAGAGGTCTTACGTGGGGACATGGCCGTTCCTTTTCTGGAGCTGTCCTCTTCTTTTATTAATGGGATGATGTGCTCATATTCATTTCTATATCTCATAAACCTCAAACTATAATGACTTGCCTTATGAGGAGTTCATAATTCAGTGTCTAATGTTCTTGTGTGTAACTCAAAGCCTCTGCTACTTCTGACTTGTGAGAAAATGATAGGCCAAACTAAGTGACTCATTCTTTGCAGTAAAATGAGAGTGTACTAATTATTTATCAGTGTCTTACCCTTAATTTGGCTGAAGAAAGACCTGATTTCATAACACACAAAAGAGCTGTGTAGACACTAAAAGGCATTATAGTCAGAAAGGTTCCACCCAGATGTAAGTGATAACTCAGTTTTCTATGACAGAAAGGCAGTAAATGCATGAATAGAGTCCTAAAGCAGTGCACATAAATATATATTTATATATACCTCTACATATATTTCCTCCTACTCACTGCCTTTGACAATGATTATTCTAAATTCAGCTTTCAGAATCTCTTTTTTAAAAAACAGCATTATATGAACAAATTATGTTGCCTGTTATGTTTGGTCTTTTCTGGGGATTCCATGGGGATATTTTTGTAAAGCAGAGGATTTTTTTTGAGATGGGCTGGCTTATTCTTTCCATGGATACCTAAAAGCACAGATGGAACACCAGATGTGTGGTATTCACTCCTCAACTTCTGTAGCCTCTGAGCACCCCATATCAGGTCCTGGGGCAGGGGGTGAGGTGAAAGCAAATGGGGAAGGCACCTTCCAGTGGCAGCACTGCCCAGAAAAACCCTGGGCCAGGTGGGATCTGATCCTTTCCTGCAGAGTTTATATCTGGGTTAGGATGGAGATGGCTGCAGGGCACCTTTGCTCCCTTGGTATTGCAAAGTTTCCCTTCTGCTTTGCTGAGCCTCAGCACAGTAATCTTCATCTGCAAAGTGATTATAACACACCACTAAACCCAGACAGTAATTGGGAGGGAAGGATTTGAATGTTTTGACACGTTGAATCTCTGCTGAAATTGCTACATCTGGAGTTTGACTTTCAGAAGCACAAGGCACACACAGCTTCTGGAGTGAGGAATGGCACATACACAGGAATCAGGCACTAAAGCCATAGATTTATTTTACTTAAAAATTACTGCAGGATTTGTCTGACCATTAGATGTTTATCTCATTACCCTGGGCTCAATGGAAAAAATTAGACACTTCTAGGGCATATTTTGTTATTCTAAAATAGACATCTAAATAGGTCACATGCATCATAACTTGTAAGTGTTGATATTTTGAAAGCTGGTTTTATTTCTTCCCTTTGGTTTAACATTAGCAGCATTACCTCATTACTGTGCTCATAGCTGACAGTGTTTTCTCTTCCAATAGAGATGGTCCTGTGATATAATTTGTTCAAACCACTTGCCTATATGAAAACAATGTTTTCAGTGGGGCTGGAGCTACAGGTAATGTCAGTGAAGATGACCTGTTTCCCACTGTTCCCAAGAACCCTCATTAAAGAGAAATTATGTCACCACAAGGTGTTGGAACAAAACAATTTTTCAATAAAACCCAAAAGCTTCTAATTGTACAGTTAATAATGGATTGTTTAGGAGTGCATTTTAGAGATACAGTGATTACTCTTAAGTTTTTGGCAGACTTTTATAACTGTAATGCATAATTACAATGCAATGATTCTTTCTGCCACACGTAAGTACACTTAGCCCATGTCCTTGGAAACTTGCCGGTAGGCCTAAGAGCAATTGTACTCTAAATGTTTGGTAATTAATGTGCCTACTCCAAAAATTACACATAAAAATTTGAAATCAAAGGAGTAATAACACTTAATTCTCTTATAGTTAACCTTCCAGTTATTTGAATGAGTGCTAATTAGATCTAAAAACCATAAGCATACTTTTACGGTAATTATAATGATGATTATGTTGTAATTACAGTTGCAACAGCATAATGAGATTTACTTGTTAACCATTTCAGTCCTTCACGTAGTGCACATGAATCAGCTGTTGTGGGAAAATTCCCACAGGACTTACCCAAGGGCCACGGAGGTGTTGGCTGTGACTGCTCTGGAGCTGTGTCAAATGCCTAGAGGTCACAGGGGAACTGGAGATCATCTCAGAAGCACACAGCTAAGAGCACTTTCAGGAAAGAAGAGTGTTTAATCATGTCAAAACTCTCTCCAAAAGGCCTCTCTGTGTCAAGAAGGGGAAGGCAAAAAGCTCATGTCTGGCAGCTCGAGCTGCCAACAGCCTGTGAGCCAGAGCTTTGGCAGTCCTGAAACAGGATCGGGACAGAAGTGCAGGAAGAGACTTCCCGAGGGCAGGAGGACACAAAGTCCCTCCAGCAGGGATGGGGAGGAGGAGGAGAAGGTGCCACTGAACCTTTCACCTGTGCCCACTGTCTCCTCCTGTGCAAGCACTCCCTCCCTTCATGCCTTTTGGCTGTGTCAGGACTTTCTATAGGTGCCACCTCATGCTCAGCACTGCTGTGTGGTGCCCTCTGAGTCACGCAAGGAATGCAAGGGGAAGGAAAGGGAGTAGGGATGACAGCAGCAGGCTGAGACTTGGAACTGTTCTCCCATGTTCCACCCAGCAAATCATCGCTCTCCTGTCCCCCCCTCTACAACCAGCACCTCGAGGGGCAGGCTGAGAAATAGTTATAGGGCCCAAGTATTCCCATTCCCCTACTCCTGAGCTCCATCAGCAGCGGTCACATCATCTTCTCTCATCTGAGTATTCCGTTTTGGCTTCTGTACTGCTCTGTACCACACACATGGCAGGGTTGCTGAGGCTCTGCTTTTCTTCCCATTCCTTGATTGATCCAACAGCCAGTGCACAGGCTCTCCTTCCCTTTTCTTAGCAATAACAATATTAGGATTTTGAACAGCTAGAGGCGGGACAAACACCCTTCAGGAAAGCAGAAAAAAACATCACTGTTGCTTAAAGCAACGAGACCAGCCCTGCTGCAGGACTTCCTTCTTCCCTGTCCCTGGTGCTCCCAGCTGTAGAATAAGGGAGGGAACAACAGAAATGCTGAAAACAGGGAAGAGCAGAATTATTTGCTCAGAGACTGATCCTGCCGTAGGTACCAGGAGCTTGTCTCCTCCCCTGTGAGTTTAACCCCACCCTCTGTTTTTTTATGCTCTGGGCTATTTTGGGCAGGCAGCGAGGGCTGCAGCTCTGACAGATGAGGATACTGTACCAGAGCACAGCAGCACTTGTTGCTCTGAAGAACTACTGGAACAGGGGCTGCTCCTCTGCTGCCTGCCTTTTCTTAATTATTATTAATTTAATAACCTGCAGACTTGTTTACTCCACTGCTTTCGAGCTTTATCACTACAAATGATGTTTTAAGAGCTTTGTGAGGGCGGTTCAGAAGGGAAACTGACACGCCGTGCAGTTGAAACCTCCTTTTGCCTCTTAATATCAAGAGATCAGCTGGTAGCCTTGGGGGTGAAAAATGACAGACTCTGTTGCTGCTAATGGGGAAGGAAAGGACCCTGAAATTGAGCTCTTTGTGAAGGTAAGTTGTTGCTCTGTGAACTGGACACTGGTGTGACTCTCAGATCGGCTCAGCTTCTACTGAATAATCAAACTTTAATTTTGTGGTGCTGAGCAGAAGCGGTGCTGTGACAGCCTGTTATCTCCTGCGCACACGCTCACTCTGCTTTCTTCTTCGTGACATTAGAATTAGGTAATGGTGTGGAGGGAGAGTCAGAGTTCCTGTGTTTTATTGTTAATTCTCTCCTTGTGAGTTTGTCCTGTTATTCTTAGCCTGCTGCCTGCAATGTTCTGTGTCCTAACTTTAGACTTGAGGCTGTAGGCTTCAGATTTTGCTTTATGAATCCTGACTTTCTTTTCCATTTTTGGGAAAGCCGGGGGGTACCAGGATTGGTACCTCAGTAGAGGCTGTCAGGTCTGAAACGCTGATGGATCATAAACCAGTAAGGATTGAGATAAGCTGTCACTCTTCTGATTATTTACTGCAATACTTCCTTTTTTTTCTAAACCAATAAAAACTAAATCAGTTTTGCTGTCTGTTTCCTCAGCCTCTCCTTCTGATTTTATAGAATGGTAACTGAGAACAGAAAGCAATTTAATGAAAATATAGAAAAATAACTACACCTGTTATGTGGTAGGGTTTTAGAATGTTTGGTCTTGGGCTGTGAAAACCTTACCATTAAAATAGGTGTCACAATTGAAACCCATGACACCTACAACCTTATTAATGGCAAACTTCATGCAAACTCTGTCTCAGTGAAGAGCTCAGATTTTTTGATGTTCAGAGTGTTTTAAAGCCTCTACAGACACTGAGGCTGAAATCCCCTATACCTGTGTAAAATTATGGAATGGCTTGGTTTGGAAGGGACCTTAAAGATCATTTTGTTCCAATCCCCCTGTCATAGGCAGGGACATCTTCCACTAGATTAGGTAGTTTAAAACCTTGTCCAGCTTGGCCTGGAACACTTGCAGGTGTTTGGTCTCTCTGAATTCCTGTAAATTCATTGGATTATTATTAATATGTGGGAGTTACCTCAGACCCTTAGCAAACAGAGCCCTGAATGATTAGGAAAGCAAATTCCAACCCCTCCCTTCTGTCAAGATGAGGGTATGTAATTGCTTTGTACTCCCTGATGGATATTTTGGGCTGTAAGTTGAAATGTCAGCCACATCCATGATGTGTATACACAGCCTCTTCACACATCTTCCAAAACCAGTCAGTTCAGGTGCAGGTGCTGTGACTGAGCCAGCAGTGAGATCTTTTTCCGTAGCAAACAGATTTGACAAGAATTTCAGGTTCATAAGAGCCCCATAGTTCCTTTTTACAGAGAGCTTAACATACTAAAATGGACCAGCATGAGTCCATACAGCCAGACACCTCACCTCTTACAAGTTATTTCTACCAAACTGAGTTTAATGGAGATGTTTACAGGCTAAAAAATAGGTTTGTGATGTTGTTTGGCACTCTATCATCAGTAAAATGGGTGCTGCAATGGAAGTCTGTAGCTACTGATTTGTTTTAGTGCTTGCACTATTTCACTGAGGCTGACATGGATGTTTGTGATATGTGGTTCTTTGACTATTAAAGTGAAGGTCATTGCCCAGATTCATTGTGAGAAGCCATAAGACTCTGGGAAAAATGAGCACTGCCTTAAACCAAGCCATGCCACCACCTGAAGATTTATAACTCCAGAAAGAACATTTTTAGTAATGTGACTTCCTGCATAATGCATATTACAGAATTGCATAGAGACTCACATAAAGCTCAGAGCTGGAATAGAAGAATTAATTGGTATCTTCCTGGACACCTTCCATTTAGGTTGAAAAATTGCAATTCTTGATTTTTTGGAAAAGTGCCATTAATTTAATTAAAAGTTTAAAAGGTTCTATAGTAAAGTGTGTGACGAGAGTATTGAATTATACACCTCAGAAGTTCAAAAATAAAAAGAGAAGAACCTTCAAAAGAGAGACAAGCTGAAAGCTGAAAAATAGGAGAATGTGAGAATCATGAACAAGTGAAAGCTTTTTTGGAGGATGACTGCAAAGAATAGGATATTAATAGGGAGAGGTGAACAGGAAGGCTGATCCAGGCTGGAAAGAACAGAAAAGTAGTTCTGGAGGACTGGGAGATACTGGGACAAGTGGCAAATGTACTGGACCACACTTGAGGCAAGTTCTAACATCAGGGGATGTTGGGATCAATGAGCAATTCCTCATTTGATTTTTATAGAGGTGATACTTCACCCAAGGGAAAGAGTTCTGTCCTGCGTCCTTGAAGGAACCATAGAAAATGCAGCGGTGAGTGAGAAAATGTAGGGCAGTAGATGTAGCCTGGTGGAAACTGTATCTTCCACAAGCCCAAAAAAACCAGAAAGGGCTGTTTTTCACCAGCTACAGTGTCTCTAATAAAAGCATTTTCTGTCTCAGGTTAAAAAAGAAAGGTGTTACACAATTGCTCTATTTCCCTTTGCTGTTTGTCAAGCAGGAGCCTCAGACAGACAAGCAGGGAGCAGGGTTGTAACCAAAAGAGCTGCTCTGTAACCTAATGCAGGTTGGCTCCGGATCTCCTGAGCTGCACAGACAGGCTGGGCACCACCAGGACACAGCTGAGCTGCTGTGGCAGGGACAGGTTAAGTGGTTATCACACCTATTTGTTACCATCCCCATTGATTTCACTTGTTTTCTAACAGTGTCCTAACCTGGATATGTGAGGTGTTTTTTTGTGAACAAGTGTTTGTTCTTGCAAGGTGTGTGTTTGAGAGCAAACCCCCCCAAATCTGGGGCAGGACACAAGGAGAGCGATGGTGGGAGCACTGAGGTCTGCCAGGGAGGTGGTGCTGCCTTGATCAGATGTGCAGCTTGTGTGAGCAGGCCTTTGCTGAACGCTGAAACTCTCAGCAGCAATTCCCTCTCTAAACTTGTTTGACAGGGAATTGGAGGAGGCTGCCACAGAGAAAGGTTTGATGTGTGCTGTTGTGAGAGGCTGGCGGCAGCAGCGTGGGGAAGGGAACATCGGGAGGTAGTGCTTGCTCTGTGCTTATCCCAGCTTGTTGTAACTCAGGCTAATTTCAATCCTCTGTGTGCTGGAGAAGCGAAGTGCTTCTGTATAAAGGACAATGACACCCTGATGGAAGATCTATTTAGCTTTTCCTGGCAATCTTGCACCTGTATGCATGAGCATAATAGCAAAATTGAAATAGTGCTCCTTTTACGTGAAGTAATACAATTAAAGGGAGGACCACAGGACTTTTGTAGCTTCTTTCTGTTTGCAATGGAAACAGGTGTTTGGATGTACATTCTTGCCTTTCAGGATTAGAGTAGTATCTAATATTGAAAGTTAATTTGATGGGAGATACATTGTACCCATGTTTGCTTTCTAGACTGCATTGCTCAGAATGCAGTCTAGAAAGCAAACAAACCCCACAAGTGGACCAAAGTACATTTCATTTTTAAAATCTTCCTACTTTAGAAACACTCTATAACAAGATTTATCTTAATCCATATTTCTGAGAATGAAAAGATAGTGATATCATAGTGGTAGGAGAATGTGTGGTAAATTGGCAGGCAGCTACTTGTAGAAGGAGTCATTGTTGTGGCACTGATGGATTAATGTTAGGGGTATGGTCATCGGTGTCCTGGGCTGCACCAAAATCAGAGGGACCAGTCGGTCAAGGGAGGTGATTCACTCTTTTGAGATCCCACCTGCACTGCTGCATCCAGCTCTGGGCTCCTCAGCAGAAGGAAGATGTGAACCCACAGGAATGAGTCCAGAAGAGGTCATTGAGTTGATCACAGGGTTGGAACACCTCTGCTATGAAAACAGCTTGGAGAAGAGAAGGCTCCAGGAAAACCTTATAGAACCTTCCAGTACCTAAAGGGGACAGAGAGAGACCTTCCACAAGGGAATATACGGTAAAGAGGGATGGCTTTAAACTAAAGGAGGGTAGGTTTATATTAGATGTTATGAAGATATTCTGTGTATAAGGGTAGTGAGGTCCTGTGACAGGTTGCCTGAAGTCGTGAATCCCTTACAGAGTTCAAGACCAGGCTGGATGGAGCTCTGAGCAACCTGGTATTGAGGAACGTGTCCCTGCCCTTGGCAGGGGAATTGGAATGACGTGATCTTTAAGGTCTCTTGCAACCCAAACTATTCTAGGGTTAGGTGAACAAGAGCTTTTGCTTACAAGGTGTAAGACTTCTCAAAGTGTTCATCCAGTCACACTGGAAACCCTTCTAGGGAAAAAGTGAAGGTGCCGCAAGTGTACAAATTAAAAGAGTCACAGAGGCCTTGAACTTCTGCAGTCTCTACTTCAGACATTTAAGATGTCCCCATCTGCCAGCTGACTGGGTCTGTTAGCATTATGTCTAAAAGAGATGGCAAGATTTTGTACCAAACTGTTCTGAGTGAATGGGTCAGACAGAGAGCCCGGCTGCTGGGACAGAGCAGTCATCAACAGCAGCGTGCTCTGTCCAAGTCCCAGGAGCTGCTGCTCTCAGGAAGGTGTTGCTGCCCCTCTTGTGCACACAATTATCCCAGAAATTATCTCAGGGAGGAGCAAGTTGGGGTATTTGGTTTGTTTTTTTTTGTTTGTTTTTTTTTGTTTCTTTGGTGGTTTTTGTTTGTTTGTTTGTTTTCTGGGTTTTTGTTAGTGCATTTCCTGGATTTTTTAGAAGTTATTTCTGCTGGAAGGTGATTTTAAACCTGCTTTGGTTTGGATTTTGGTGTTGTCACATAGTCTTAAAGATATAAATAAAAGTGTTACACCTGCTACAAGCAATCATTCCCCACTGTTAAGGCTTTAGTGGTTTTAATATAAGAGAGTCACTCTGATAAGAAAACTGATTTCAGTTTCAGAATTTCAGGGTTATCACAACCAGTACTGGCTTTGCAAACAGGGAGAGATAACATGATAGGAACCTTTTAACACTTTATAACAAGACAGGGTCTGCAGTATTTGATTCATAGACTGCCCTCAAAAAGTTTTTTTACTGATGATTAGAAATCAGAATCAGATCTGGAAGGCTCCAAGTTAATTTCTGTTTCTAGAGAAGTGTGGGCATTTCCTGGGTATTATGAGCTCAGCTTGGCTTTCTTACAAAATCATTCCTATGTTTAGCTAAATTTTCTAGATAAAGAGGAAATAACAAAGATAAAAAAAGCACAAGGAAGAATAATGATACTGAAACATCTGGTCCAACCTGTTTGGTGCTCCAAGACTGACAGTAACATTTTTTTTTTTGTTGCCAAGCCTTTCACATTTTGAAGGAGCCACAACCACTGTACAGAGCAGATGTGTACAGTGTGTGACAGTCTCTGACACTTCTCAGCTGTCACCCTGGAACTGATGGGAGCACAGGGTTTACTGTGCATCTTGATTTTTTACTTTTGGAACTACCAAGCAGGTGATGGGCACCATGGTTTGTGTCTCTTCAGACTGCTTTTGGTGAGGCAGTGCATGATCAGCAGCCTGAGTCTCCTCTTCCAGCACCCTGGCCTTGTGCTTTGGTATTAAGGTTGCAAAATTTACAAGGTTTACCTGTAGTCTGGACACAGGAAGAAAAATATTTTTACTAGATTTGTTTAAACATCTGTAAATGAGTTTTGAAAGTTCCATGTAGGGGGACTTGAGTATTTCAGTGTAGTGGTTCTGCTAAGGTCCTGTCAAATCAGGAATGACAGATCAGTAGCAACTCCACTTCTGACCTGCTTAAATCAGGGAAATGCTATCTGGACTGATTGTTGCTTCTCTGTTTTTTTATTATGCATTTTCAATAAAATAATTTAAAAATAGTCACAGGAAAAACATTCATCTTGGCAAGAATTAATTTTGCTTTAAAATTACATCTTTTAAAAAAAAATTAAAATTGCCATATAACTGCCTGGCAAATGTTCTAAAATTACAAGTTGCTTTTTTTCCTTGTGATGAAGAAAAACAATACTTTAAAGAAGTTTTAGCCTGAGTTATACAACACAGTGTCTGTGTGTCTGTTTTGTCTCTGAGCATTTGCAGGTTTTGTTTTGCATTAAGACAAGGGCCTCAGCAATGGTAACATTAGAGACAGGCAGTAAATTGTTTAAGCAGGCCAAGTTTATAAAGTGACTTGACAGGGATATATTCACTATCCCTGCCACCTTGAACATAGTCTGGAATATTTTTAGGATTGCCTGGGAAACTGGTTGTCAAGTTAAGAAGGGATTTCCAGCCATGTCTCCTGCCTAAGTTCATGGTCTCATCCTTAGTTTATGGTTAACGGTGAATGATGCCCTGATCTGCCATGGTTTGGGGGTTTTCCTCTATAAACAGCTGTGACTGCTTGCTTTTTATTAAACTTGATGCTGCTGATATACCTGCTAATTGTGATCAAAACATCTGATTAAAAGGAAACATATTCCAATGCTTTGTTGAATATGCATACCTTCTTTACATGCCTTTATAAATGGGATCCATTCGAATAAATAAGAATCTAGAAGCATTCAGCTTGGGTCATGGCCACAAAAGCAGGTCAGTTTTGTACTGCTAAGTTCAGTGGCAGCAGAATTAGGCCTACCTAAATGTATTTGAGATAGTTTTTTATCTCCACTTGCTAGCTCCTTCCTTTTTCCCAGGTTTTCTGAGCCACACAGCAAAATTGGGTAGAAACTGTGTTTAAATTTTACCATGAAGAACAGGTGATATTCATAATTATTATTGTTGGTACCTAGAAACAGCCACCAGTGTGCTCTGGGTGCTCTATGTTTAGCTGCAGGTTGCTCTTTTTCCATCTCTGGCAGCTCCCATCTCGTCAGGCTCACAGGTTGTGTCGTGGTTCAGCGATGACAGTGAAGCTCCAGTGTCCTCAGGAAACTTTTATTGGCAATACATGGCTCTGCTGAGGCTAATCCAGAACAGCAAATGTCACTGGGATCCTTTGACATAACATCCCAAAAATACACAGGGACCCTTTCCAAGAGAGCCAGCAGGAAGTACGTCTGCCCGTGCTCCGGGATTTAATGTCGGTATCAATCCACCTGCCTATGTCAAATAGAGTTTAATGGAAGGCTCTGTAAAGATTGTTTAGGAGAACACATTGATCATCACAGCAACAATATCACTTAGTTCTTGTGTGGCACATAATTCTTCAAATGTGGGAGATATGAGCAGAATAACACCAGCAGTGCTAAAGAGGTATCAGAAACATTATTTTTTTAGTAGTATTTCCATTTTTCAGCTAGGAGCTCTGGTAGATTTTTCAAATTACTCCTTTTTAACAGAGTCAGGCAGATGTTAAAGGGCTGTGCCTTTATGTGTTAGTTTTATACGTGAATAATAGAAGATGAATTTTTTTTTTTACCTAAGGTTGACCTAAAGTTGGGGAGAATCAGTTGAGATAGGGGAAGGGTTTGGTTTTGTGATGGATCCAATCTATAAATCTTGCATGATGTAGAAAATCAGAGCAGATGCCTAAAGTGCTACACTAGGTACTTTGTAAATAGCTTGAAGTGATTTGTTTGACACAGTAAAATTTCATGTGGAAATTTCCTTATTCCCTTTCCTTCCTTGTCTCTTGTTCTCCCCATTTTTTTTGCACTTCTGTGTTGCTGACATGCAGCAAAACTCATCTAGATGGGGTAGCAGGTATATATATATATATATATATATATATATATGTACATCTGGAGCTATGAGTTTAAAAATCTATTTTTGTATGTCTGAGGAGTTTAATCAGCATCATGCATTCCTGGCATGATTTTTTATATTAAACTTAAGACTTGGAAATTTTTACAGTGGAACAGAAGTAATTCAAATTGTATCCAGCTGTGTCTTGCAGTTCCAAAGCCAGTAATTTTATCTAATCAATACCTAAGGGTAGAACTTAATCTAACTGATTGCATGTACATGTCATTGCTGTTTGTTACATAACTTGATTGCTGGTGCACACATAAATGTTGAATGATGAGTCCATGGGATTTTTTTCTCTGACTCTCTTAAACTGAAAGATTCCTTATAAATGAGTATTATTTTGTCCCTCTCAAGAATAAAACTGAAATAAAGCACTATTTTAAATGCATTTCAGGAGGGCTGTGTTGTATTAATGCATCTGTAGGACAGTAGGAATTGAAATTGTCCCTGCTATAGCTACTTTGGTGTAAAGGACATTATGTTAAGGATAAAAGTTCTCAGATAGTGACAATTTGCTCTTTTAAATCCTCATCTTGAGAGAAGCTAATTTTGTGTGCAGTGCAGATGCCAGAAGCCCATGGCACTCACCTGTATGTGCTTGCTGCAAAAGGTAATTAAAAATGCTCAAGGCCAAATATTCAAGGCTGAAACTGATTTTTATTTACTTTAAATTCTATAAAACTTTCAAGGATATTATATGGGAACAGCAATTTTTCCCCCCTTCTTTGTGTAAATACTACTATAAAAGAGTGATTTCTTAATTATTTCTTTTGCTTCTCTTGCATTTTATAGAATTATAGAATGGTTTGGGTTGGACCTTAAAGATAATGTAATTCCCATTTCCCTGCCATGGGCAATTACACCTTCCACTAGACCAGCTTGCTCAGAGCCTCATCCAGCCTAACTTTTAATACTTTCAGGAATGGAGCATCCACAACTTCTCTGGCCATTTTTTTTGTTTCCTTTGGTCTAAGAAAAACATATCATGATTCAGTTCACCATTTGCCAGTATCTCAAGTGTTAAAACTTGTTCATGACTCTGGGAATGGGGTTTAGGCACAGAGGAAATTTGCTTGATTTAGGTATGGCTTTAGTTTCTGTTTCTCTTAACCAAGAAGATGCCAAAGCAGATGTAATCTTTTGTTAATTACAAAATTAACAATGCTGCTGGTAAATGTAATGCTCTACTGCTTGGAAAAGGGCTTATCACCTCCAAAGAGACTGTGATGCTGCAGGCTCACAGAGGAGTTTAAAGTATGATGAGCTAATCCTCGTATGCTCCATCTCAGAAAACATCTGACAGCTGAGTTCAGCAGCTGTCTGTATTCAGAAAAGACTGTTTAGCTTCAGTTTTAAATGTTCAGAAGATGGATTTTTTTGTGAAAGTGTTGGGTTTTGTTTTTTTTAATTCTTAGTAGTAAAACACAGGGTGACACTAGAAATTCCCCAATCTTCCTCAACACTAATAGCAATTAAGTGTCCTTAGATCCCAGTTCTGCAAAGGAGGCTGTTCCATGCTTTGGCCACCTCTGAACATGATTATTTTTGCAAAAGCCATTCCCTGAGGTAAAATATAAATATAGATGCCTTTTTACAGCATTTCCAAAGCATTGTACAGTCCTGGTCAGTACTTTACAGGTGGAGGATCTGAGAAGCCATGGCCTTGTGCAAGGAGGGCCAGCAAGAGCTTCACTTTGGTCCTGTGCTCTGTCCTTTAGTCACAGCTCTTGTGTCTTTTGGGTTTTGTACAGCACTTAGCATGACTGATTCAGTGTTCATTTGCCACTCAGGCTTAATTCTGTAATTCACAGTAAATAGCCCAATAACAAACACACAAATCATACTAAAAACAGCTATGCATTTTTACTTTCTCTTTTTGCCACTGCTATTAAAAGGAAGGGGTCAAAGTTTAGATTATCTTTTGACTGGCTATTTTAAACAACACACAGAGCTTATGTGTGTTAGGACATTGGAAAAGAAGTAGAGAAGAATAAATTTAAGGCTTAAAAATTGCTTGAGATTTCCATCCTGAAGGCAGTCTCTCTCCCCTAATTAAAAGGGCAGACATCACTTGACTGCAATATTAAATGTATCTGTGGGGTCTTTTTAGTATGGTGGCAAGAAGTCTAACAAGACAGAGAATCACAGCACGGTTTGAGTTGGAATGGACTTACAGACTGTCTACTTATCCCTTTGCCATGGGTAGGGATAGCTTCCACTAGACCAGGTTATTCCAAGGCCCATCCAACCTGGCCTTGATCCCTTCCAGGGATGGGGAATTCACAACTTCTCTGTGCAACATATTAAATAGTCAAGGTCAAATGTGGTCAGATTAGGAATAAGCTTAATAGTAAGTGTAAAAGTGATTACCTGTTGGAATGAATCACTGAAGAAGTCATGCCCTGTCTGCCTCCGATTCTGATCAAGACTAGATTTGCTGTAATGAAGCACACGTAGTTAGGGACAATAAAGGAATAAACACACCAGAAAATCTGCAAACCAGCAGGACATTGCTATGGAGGAGGTCATGACAAAGCAGAACAGGGCTTGGTTGAAGCACAGGAGGAATCTTTGCTTTCTGTCTCTCTGAACGGCAGCACAAATTTGGTTGAGGCCAGCTTGACAGAAATTATGCTGAGAGGATGTTTACATGTCCTGAGTGTGATAATGGAATGTGATTAATTTAGGTGCTGGTTAAATATGGGATTGCTTATCTTATGTGCTTATCATACCTGGTTATGCAAGGGCCAGACTTTGGAAGGGCTGTCAAAGGCAGAGCAGATGAGCACTGTGTCAGTACAGGTCAGACCTTGAAGATGAGATGGGGAAGAGCTAAACTGGAAGATAGAAGAGCAGAATTCCCTTTCTGTCTCTCATTGCCTGTCATGCCACAGCCCTGTACATTGGCTTCATTCCCTATGAAACGTTTGTCCCAACATCCATTTTCATATCTGTGTAGTCCAGGAGTATATCCAGATAAAATTTTGTCTCTTTTCCCTTTATACAGATGAGTGACTGTAAAAGCTTCTCAACACTCGTGGATTAACTCCTGACAAAATACCAAATTAATTTTCATCTTGGGCTGGTGCTTCTCTGTGTGGATTGCCAAGCTTGTCCTCCTCACGACACTTTAACACCCAAATAAACACCCTGAACCTTGATGTCCAGGTCATGTAGCTATTGTTGTTCAGTGCTGGTGTGTGCCTGTACCTGTGTATTGTCCCAGACAAGTGGAAATCAGAGAAACCAGCAATGATCCCTGATGGATCATTGCTATTGTTGCCAGTGTTTTTCTAGATTGTGACTCAATTTGTGTGGGTCAACAGGCACGTTGTGTTACTGCTTTCCTTTTGCTTTTAGCTGCTGAATGGGCAACTACAAACAGATGCAAATGCATATCATGGGGGGAAATTATTTTCTTTCACTGCCCTGTGTTTTGTGATGAGCCATTGCTGCTGATTCAGTGTGCAACTGGAGATTTGTTTTGCTTGTTTATTTTATTTATAGTATTTTTAAAAAGCTTTTCCTGAATGAAGAGGGACTGACTCATGGAATATTCTTGCAGGTTCTAGGTTCTCTCAGAATGGCAATTTTAGTTGTTTTTCTGTGCTTAGTCCTTTTAAATGCCCAGGTCATGCCAAGAGGATCCAGTGAACAATGCCCTTAAAAATTAAGTCTATTTTCAGTCTTCAATTAACATTTGTTTCATTTAAATTCACTTTTCATTCTGAGTGTTCACTCACCCATGCTGTTGGATAAGGAATTCTATTTTGCCTTTTCTTGTACTGAGATGCACTAAATTTGAAATTTTTTTTTGTTTTTTTTTTTAAACAATATCTCTGAGTCTTGCAGTTAAGCTCTAGATCCAATCCTAGGGCTGGGTCTTGCTTGAGGTTCAAGAATGATGTTTTCTCTGCCTTAAGCACTCTGTACTCAGCCTGGTCCAAGATAGAGCCACAAGGATCTCCTCAGGGTGCACAAATGTAATCTTCTATTACGCATTTCAATTCCATACCTACGAATCTTCAATTACATGTTTCTCTAAACACTCCAAAGGTCTTCTTGCTATTCAGTTTCTAATAAAGGCAGATGAACATGGAGGTGTGAAGATTTGTTTCAGAGTAGGAGGCATCCCCTGCCCATCCTGGCTTGTGCACCAGCAGCCCTGTGACCTGTGCTTGTGGGAACACCTCATTCTCTTCCTGAGCACAATCTCTGCTGAATGGCCTCACGGTTCAGAGTTTATCTCCAAAGAGATGATTCAACAATAATAAGAAATCTTAAATGTGCTGACTGTGGACAGCTCCTCAGGTCCTGCCTTGAAGAGCTGGGGAAAGATGTGGCCAAGATGAGAACTTTGAAGAAGTTCTATATATGTATATAATATATATAAAGTTATATATATATTATAAAGTTATATAAACTTTATAAAGTTACAATTAGTCCCATGATATCTCTTTTACTCTGGGCACTTAAGATTATTAATTTTTTTACTTATTAAAAATTATTTGAATATTTATTGAACATTTATTTAAAGCCATATCCAGGATCTTTAGAAATGAGTGCAATGTTAGTACAAATCACCTTGTGCCATGCTGCCAGAAAGAGGGATTTTGCACTAACAGATGCTTAGCTTTTCATTGGAAGTGTAAAATTATAGGATTTCTCTTGTTATTTTTGGAAGACCACCTGAGTGGGCTTGACATTCTTACAATAATAGGAAAAAAAAAAATCTCCCTTTTGAAAAGAATTTTAAGTAAAGATAAAAAAAAGCCTGCTTATTT
The DNA here is from genome assembly GCF_001522545.3 of Parus major. NCBI lineage: Eukaryota > Metazoa > Chordata > Aves > Passeriformes > Paridae > Parus > Parus major. The sequence continues at coordinate 107,572,044 of NC_031770.1, forward strand.
TTCAGATCTTATTCAGGTACTTGAGGGAATTAAGCTCACATGTACACAAATGTATAGAAAATGTTCAGAAATTCTCTTGCCAAATGCTGGTTTCTCAATTAACTGCTGAACCTGGATTGTCACCAGAGAAGGTGGCACCTTCTTGTGAACTTATCAATAAATGGGTGAGGAGATTTAGAGGGCATGACCCTTGTGCCACACTCCATTTCCACCATATCGAAAAGGTTTTGATTAATTTGAATAAAGCAGCAGGTGACAATGTCAGAGAAGCAGAGTGAAGAGCCAGAGGAAGGTTTTGGAGCTGGGGGCAGATCTCAGGGCTGCTGTCACCAAATCAGTGGTGAAGCCAGGCAATGTGAATGTGGCTGAAAGGTGTGGGGCATAAAATGAAATAAATCAACAAAGTTATTATTTTCTTGTGGGCGGCAGAGTGCAAGCAAGAGACATTTTGGGAAGAAGGCTACTAATTTCTTCTGAAAAAGCTATGAGAGGAAGGAACAGGCTGGAGAAGAGTTTTGCTGTACAACCATGCTGGGGTTGCTGCTGATCTTTTTGGAGGTGCTCCACTTGGAGCATGAGGGACTTAGGAGTGATATCAGTAAAACAAAAATAAAATTATATTTGAAATTTATAGCATGATCAAGGATCCCAGAGACAAAAGGACAGTAAGATGTGAAGAGGTGCTAGGCAAAGTGCAATTGATTATTTCAATTAATAGCATTTGAATTAAACTTAATTAAGCTTTGGTTTTGGGTTTGTTTTTTCTTTCATGTTGTATAACAGGATAAAATGAAATCAGAGAAAATTCACTCTGAGCATCAGGTCAAAATTTGTTTTGAGAAAATTATCAAAACCATTTCCTATGAAAAGTTTTTAAAGCATTTCAAACTGGCCCAAACAACACAGAAAAAGGAATTTAAGAAATCATTCTGCACTGGGATACTGAGCAAACAAGAAATATGTTCCAGACTCCTCTCATTAATCTGTGTTTTTCTGTTCACAATATTTATGATAGATTAAATTCAGAAGCCCATACTGCAAAAAAAAATTTGTAAATTCTACTTTTACTAATACACACGCTTATTCAAAATTTGTCAGTAGCTTTTGGAAAGCATCAGTGTTTATTTTCTTCATCATTTGATATTGAACACACAAATTGTTTTGCTTTTAGGTGAGTCCCAAGGAACATTTACTTGCTGTTTGTGTCTGTGTCTTAGACTCTTGCTTTCACTGCAAGTGTTTCCATTTATAAACTCAGAACTTGCTCTCTGTTTCTTGTTTAATGATGTATTCAGAGGGAGTGGCATCAGAAAATACTGCCTTGTAGTGCAACACCCCTTTAATGGCTAAATATGACTGGATGTCTGTGTAGATGATCAGATGAACAAATACAGCAAGGAAGAAAAGATTAAAAGTGAAAAAAAAATCCCCTCAAAAATGAGCTCTATAATTATTTCTCTGTAGGTAGCTGGAAACTGGAAAATTTATTTATAAGGCATTTTTATTCTCAGGGTGATAAGACTCAGTCAAAGTACCAGTAATATTAATATTGTATTGACAATTATTTTATTGGAGTGATTGTGGGTTGCACTTGGAAGTTACACCGAGGTGCAAACATCAAACCAAAGACTGGCTTGGTCCTGTGGTTTGCTGGTTCTTTGCAGCACAGATTGTTCTGCTGGGGTGGGAGTGAGAAACACTCATCACATCTCGGGATGGAGCTTCCCCCTGCTCTCTGCAGGGCTGTGAACCTCAGAGAGGCAAGAGGAGAGAGGAAGACCTGGTCCTGCCCACTCTGGGACACCTCCTGAGCGCTGCCAATTGCTCTTTTAACCCATTCAGAGTCACTGAGGAACAGTATTTTTATGATAATAAGGTACAAAATGAGCCCCCCAAGGACATTTTATGGGATCAGCTGATATGGTAAATGCCCTTATCAGCAGCACCCACCATCCAGACCTTTATTTGCAGTGCCTGTAAGTGACTCTTTTTTTTAAGACTGCAAATAAAGTCATGGAATTTCAATAAATAATTCAGCCCTGGATCTTATTTCAGGTTCAGCGTTGACTTTCAGCACCTGGCTGCTGTTATTATTTGCTAGTCTGATACGCTGCTTGGAGGCATGGAAATTTGGCTGCAATTCACCAACATTTGCAGAATATGTTGTGTGACCAGATTACTACCCCTGGCTCAGAGATTTTTAATAGAAAATGAAAATTCCAGGTGTGCCAGATTTAATTCTTACAAGAAAAACTTAATGTGGGATTCTGGTACTGTAATGGGAACTCTGCACAGATCTTGTTTTGGAGAAACAACTCCTGTATTTGCACCTGATCTCCACTAGAAACAGGAATAATTTGGCTAGAATTTGCATTGCCTGTGACACCTTTTGACACTGATCTGTCTCATTTTATGTTCTGCAGCTTCCCCAAGGGGAAATGGTTGGGTTTTTTTGTTTTTGGTTTGTTTTTTTTTTTCTAATTAGCTCTAAGGATATAGAATCATCAATATTTGAAAGTATTAAAGTTGATGCTTTGAGAATAGCTAAATAAGAGGTATTCACAAATTCTTTCTTCAGAGCACTTGTGGTTTTAATAATTTATTAGGAAGAAACTAGTGAATCCAAAGTATGACTCTGCTTTCACTGAAGTCAGTGGAAAATTTAGTGGGAATATTTTGTGTGAGTTATGACTTTTATGGAATTACATAAGGTACGTTATCACTGAATCATAGAATATTTTGAGTAGGAAAGGACATTTTAAAGGTCATCTAGTCTGATTCCCCTGCAATAATCAGGAACATCTTTAACTATATCAGTTTATGGAGAGCCTTGTCCAGACTGACCTTCAAGGTTTCCAGGGGTGGGGCATCACCACCTATTCCATTGGAATATAACACATTAATGGGTGTGGCACATAAAGGCAAAATCCCAGATAAGGTCCTGCAGGCTTAAGCTTCCAAAATGAAGGAGCTGCATTTTGGATATGCAGAGCATGAACAGGCACTGAGATCAATATCTTGCAGGACAAGATCCTTCCAGTACCTGAAGGGAGCCAATGAGAAAGATGGAGAGAAAATATTTACAAGAGCCTGGGGTAACAGGATAAGGGGCAATGGCTTCAAACTGAAAGAGGACAGGTTTAGATTGGATATTAGGAAGAAATTTTTACCTGTGAGGGTGGTGGGGCCCTGGCACAGGGTGCCCAGAGAAGCTGTGGCTGCCCCATCCCTGGAAGTGTCCAAGCCAGGTTGAATGGGGCTTGGAGCAACCAGTTTGAGTGGAAGGTGCCCCTGCCCATGGCAGAGGTGTTGGAAATAGACGACTTTGAAGTCCCTTCCAACCAGAACCACTATGATTCTAAGTTTATTTGTCTTAATAAAAAAGATTTGTGACTTTCATGTTCAAAGCCATTACTTCTTCCTATGAGATACAACACTGTACCCCAAACAACCAACAGAACCAACAGTAGCTGATGCTTCAGCATCTCTATTGAATTTTACTGAAATTGTCACAATTTTCTAAATACTGCTGCGTCCTGACTCCCCAAGTCCTGTCACTAAGGTTCCTTCCTGTACGTGAACCCACATGCATAAATGCAACTGATAGATAAGAAAAAAAGATTGCATGCATAAGGGATGTGACAATTTAGGTACCTTTGGAAAACCCCAGAAATGAGACGTCGACTTCCCTGGGAGCGAGAGCTGCTCCCTGCAATGCAAACAGGCGACGCTAGAGGGGATTTTACTACCACTCTATGTGAGGCATGTCCCTCTCCCAAAAACCCTTCCAAAACATATGTTCTAGTTCAGCCACAAGATGTTGGCTACAGGCTGGGCAAAATCTATGTTTGTATGATGCAAAAGGTCAGGAAAGATTATGATAATTGTCCCCTCTGGCCATGAAACTTCTGAGGGAAATTCTGATCCTGTCAAAGTCACAGACAAAATTGCCATTGATTTCACTGTGGCCAGACTTCATCCTGTGCAGGTCAGAGGGAAGCAAATATCTGTGTCACCCAGCATCCAGCACTGGCAGCAGGAGCAGATTTATTTTCAGAGTCACTAATATGTAGTGGTAAAAGGGATTTTTAAAACATCCTATGCCCCCTCTCCTCTTTGCAGCAGTATGAAATAAATCAAGACCAGTTTTACCAGATTCTTTTGCTTTCTTCAAAGCCTCCACTAGATGCAGATTACACAAACTCCTTAGAAAGTCTGATTTTTGTTTCATTAGTCCTATAATTACACTCGATTTTTTCTGCTTCTAAATCTTTATTGTTGCAAATTGAGCAAAATACTCAATCCCATCTTCTGAGGGCATGAGCAGCAATGGATCATCATCCTCTTTGTGAAGCAGCCTTATACATGCTTGAGGGCTGTTGTTGTAGTGGAAGAACATGTGTACATCTCATTATCTTGTTGCTGTTTCCTGTAGAAGCACAGACTGATGATTCACATTGTGATTTACGTAAAACCTCCCTCATTTTACCCTCACCAGCTATTCCCCATCCTACATTTTGTACATTGCATTTTGTTTTTCTCACATCTCAAGGTTTATTTTGCTAAATTTCATTTAAGTGACTTCAGACACTCTGTTCCAACTTCTTAGCATCACTTTGAGTCTACTGCTCTCCTGGGAAATCCCAGTAACCTCTCTGTGCTTGTCGTCAGGAAACTTTGTAAGGTTCTGTCTGTTCCTTCCTCCATGTTGATAATGGAAACATTAAACATGACTCATCTTGTCACAGATTTTTATGGTACCTCTATCTGTTAGGTGTTTATGCACTAACAGAAAACTTGATTATTGCTGCTCCTTAAGTATTTTTTCAACTACTCCTACAAGCACTTTGCTGAGGTTTCATGCAGGTCTTGTTTCTCTATTTTGCTAATGGAAATATGGTCTGGATCTGATGTCATAAGCCTTACAGGGGTCAGTTCTATGTACCTGCTGCTTCTTTCCTACCCAGAGTGCTGGGAAACATGGCAGAGAACAAAATTTACTGGGGTTAATTAATGTAATTTCTTCCTGATATGTCCATATTGTCTCCTCAACTTTTGATTTCCACATTCACTTGTAAGTTACTGTTACTCATTTGTTCTGGTATCTTTCTGTGTGTTAAACTTATATATCTTACATTTCTTGAGTTCTTTTCTTGTTTCTGTGGCGTCTCACAGTGAATTATTGATGTGTCCCCAAAAATCAAAGCTTTTAAAAGCTTTTCTCTGAGGTTGCATCCACTGGCTGATGTGGGGATCCTGTGCCAGGATCTTGGTGAGTTGCTTTATTAGATTGGAAAAGGCTCAGGAAGAAGTGTAAAGGATGATTGTTATTTGTTGATCAAGCCAAGAATGAAACACCTGTATTTTCAGTCCACTATGTTCCAGAACACAGGAATTTTGTGCACAATCTGCTATCAAGTGCTATGACAAGAATGGCAATTTTTGGTTATGAAGAATTTCAAGATTTTGCTCTAAATAGCGCTAAGTCTAAAAAACCCATTTTAAAACATTCACAGCACTACTGAACAGAGGCTGTGGTGGGTTTTCTGTGAGGAGGGAAACTGCAACAGTAATTTTAAAAGGGAATTTTGTTTGCTGGGTGGGCTGCTGGGCAGCCAGGAGCCCTGTGAGTCCTGCTGAGCTGCATGTTGTGACCCTCCAGCTTTGTGTGGTCCCAGCACCCTGCCTGTCATTGGGGTCTGGCCAAAGACCACAACTCCAGGTGTATTCCCCAAGGTGATATGGCCAAAGCTTTTGTTCCACCAGGTATTTGTCAAATTCCAAGTGAGCTCCTCAAAGAATATTCTTCCAATGGAGATTTTATTTTTGAACACCCTGAATTTTTTGTCTAGTTGCCCAAGAAACTCACAGTCAGTGATACTTCCCTCTTACTGAGGCTTTTAAAATCAGCTTTTCATTTTGGGTGGCTTGTGGCATGATTTGCCAAGTTTAGAGAGTTGATACTTGTGAGAAGTCAGCTGCCTTCAAATCGTCTCACAAGATCTAAAACTGTTATCCACTCTGAAAATGTCAGCCTGCATTAGCACCCATCCTTTAGCTTGCATTTTGCTGACATTAAAAGAATATAAATACATGTTCTATGTGATTTCTTTCTACAGTACTGCTGGTGTTACTTAATGACTCTCACTCTTCTGGGGGCTTTTCCCTTAGATATCCACCCTGTGAAAGTCAGTCTTGGTGCACAGAAGTTCCTCACAGCAGAGCAGGCTGGAATATGGTCTCTTGGGAAAAAAAATGTTTTGGTACTAAACTTTATATGTATATATATACATATATACATACATACACACACACACACAGATATATACAAACACATATATACATATATGTACATATATACATACACACACATATATGTGTGTGTGTGTGGTGGTGTAGGAAGTTTTGTTACAGTTCCCACTGCCTCTGGTTATCTAATCATAAAATCTAATTAGGTTGACCACATGCAAAACTAAGTACCAGATCTACAAAGATAAATGAGATGAAAATAATACCATATTCTTGGGTGTCAGACCAGTCTGTGCTCTTCTACTCTAGTAATATTTGTCAAGTCATGGAACTGTAGAAGAAAGCAGAAGAGGTGATGGAATAGCATGGAATCCTTTCCATGTGATCAGACCAGTCACCCATGTTTAGTCTGTAGTCTTCTAAATTTAAACTGCACATGACTGATTGGAATTCTCAGACAACACAAGGATTATTTCAGAGCAAAACTTATTTCATGCAAGAGGAAACAGAGTAGCCAAAAAGCCCTTGAGGTGCTGAGGCCTATTTGTGCAGGTTGCTCCTTGTGCATTCAGCTGTTCTGCTACCAGTATCTCAGCTGATGTGGCAGATGAATCTGATCTTTAACTGTAGATATCCTAAGCCATCATGAAAGGATTTTTTGGAAGAAGCCATATATAGGACTGATCCCTTCCTGCCCATGCTGCTCCTCATGTGGATATAAAAAGTTGAAAAATCATGATTTACCAGACCTATAGATAATATTTGTCATGTCCTAACTACATGATGCCCACAGGGTCTCCAATGTGCAATTCCATCTCCTGAATGTCTCAGGAGTACAAATGCATCTCTTCCAAAGCTGCAGAGATGTGAGAGTGTGGTGGCAGCTCCTTGGAGATCCTCAGCCCTGCTGATGTGCTGCTCAGCTGGTTGAACCCTGTGTGAGAAGCCAGCTCCTCTCAAATTGGCCAGCAGCACAGACCAGTTCAGCTTATGTGCATCTAAAATATATGCCTGTATGTAATGCCAAACTTGGACAGCATTTTGGCTGGCTTTTGGGGAGCTGGCTAAAGACTCTTACCACTTCCTTTTTGTTTTGTTACTACCCTGACAGTCCTTCAGGCAAATGCTCTATTTTTATTTGACATATATGCACATGGTCCATTTCCATATGTGTGTGCTTAGGAATCTATTCCTGCTCTATCTTGCCTTCCCTTGGAAGGCTGCTGCCCACAGCTTCTCCTAGCAAAACGAAATCTCAGGAAAAGTCCAATGAAGTTAAAATGTTGTGCAGCAAATTTATTATTGTTTTTATAGGCCCTGGCTCAGGAAAGTACTTAAGTATGTGCTTAAGTTCTACTGAAATCAACAGGACTTAAGAACATGCTTAAAGTCAAGCATATACTTCCTCTGAATTGGGATGTATTTCAGCACATGCTTAAATGCTTTCCTGAACCAGAGCCACAGTCAACAAGAGTGTCCTGTGATACACAGGGCTTGTGAGACTAGATTTACTTCTTACTTAAGACCTACCGGTGCTGCTCTATGAATGTACAGTTCTTAACTTGCCTCTTGGTTGGTGGCACTCCAAAAAAGCTCACTGGCTTTTGCATTTGGATGAGAAGTTGGGAAAGAAAAAAGTACAAGAAAATGGAAAAAAAAATAACCCTTACTAAAGCAATACCTTGGCATGTCTGATCTCATGTTGCAACCCATGTTTTTTCCCTACAATGGAGATTTGTGCTATTGTGTGTGTGGTATAATTACTAAGACAGATTTTTTTTTTCTTAATAGCATAATAAATAGGATATTTCCTGGCCTGCTTTGCGTTTCCAATAGGATTTTCACTTCCCCTTTGGGTTCTGAGCGTAAGGAGAGTAAGTGTCAAAAGTCAGGAGCTTTCCCAGTTTTAAAACAGAGAGGGTGTAACCATGTGTAATGTGAGCCTTGAGTTTGATTGTAGGGATGATGAAATCAAATCCCTTCTTAATCCTTACTGGGAAACATTGAGGTGAATTAGCCTGCTTGGTTTTGTTAACTTGCTAAAATCCTTTGGAAAAAGAAATGTGTTTTAATGTCATCAAAAATATCTCCTTGCTTTACCTAACAGACCCCTGGACCATGTGCAGAGTGACCTCAGTGCAGTGAAAAATGAAAATAGAGGGAGGATAGATAAACCCAAATACATTATTTGCCTGGAAAACCCACAGTGTTTTGCCATATGCAATTATTTCCAGTGCTGCCATTTTTAACCTAGATGCTTAGTCATTATTTATGATGGTATATTTCTTTAAAGTTCTGTATTTTGGGAAAAAAATGGAACTTGTCTTTTTTTTTCTCCCTTAAGGTTAGTTAAAATAATATACAGTTGTCTGTGTGTATTGCAATCCCTGTGCATGTACCAGTTAGAGTATTTTTGGAGTATGTGAGGAAATTTACTCCAGTTATTTAATTTATAGCAAACTATTAGCTTGAACTTGAGAAGAGCTCCCTGTTCACATCGTTCAGCTGTCCTGTGCAGTGGTTGGAGGCTTTTGATATTGCCATGACTTCACAAAAATATTTGACACAAGTTCATAAAATCACCGAGACTATTTTTTCTCCTTCCCAAAACCACCTAAATTTTGTTAATTGATGATGTGTTCATGCAGCCCCCACACATGCACACAAATGTCATTAAGGTTCAATTAATTCACTAAAAATAGCTAAACTATTTAAGGAGGAGCACCTTATAATTAATAGAGGAGAACATGTTGTTCATTCTTGCCATTACTCAGATAGAGGGAAGCAGCTGGTCTGACAGTAGGCTTTTCCTGATGTGATTATACTGAGTTCCAGGGCAGGACCTTGCATTGCTTGGTGTGAAGGACAAATGCAGCTGGAGACTAAACAGAAAAGCATACTTTTTGAGTAGATAAACGAATAAAATTGTGTTTGTAGGAAGCAATGTGAACAGAAAGTGCTGTTTCCAAGATGGAGAAACGTGTCCAGAAATTCTGTCTCCACAAACTCCAGACTTTTCTGGGTCCACATCCATCTCACTTAAAACTAAGACACTCAGTGGTTCAGTCAAAGTGCAGGGTGGACAGATTAATCTTTCAGATGTGAATCTTGGCCTTGCCCACACAGGAGGCCTTCCCTTGGTCCCTTCCCTCCTAAGTAAAACTTCAGTGGGGTGAGTAGTGATTGGCCAAAGAGTCTCACCCAGCAAATCCTCAAATCTATTATACCTTTCCATGGTCACTATGGGAATTTGCCTTTTCAGGCAAGGTTCTTCTCAGCTGGGAGTGCACTTTAACAACTCTGTCTCCTTTATCTTAGTGCCCACAAAGCCTCATGCCTGTCCCTAGCTGCAGTGTTTTATTCAGAATTGTCAGTACTATCCCTACTTGCAGTCATTATATCAGAAATATCCAATATTACTGGCAGGGAGAGTGCATATGGCACCAGCTTGATCCGTTTTATAAGTGCTTCATCACTTTTACTGTGTTTCAGGGAGGCTGCATGAGAAAGCTTTTGTGAAAAACAGCAGGGATAAATGGTGGTTCTCCAGCTTGTCAATTATTTGTTCATTTCTTTCCATCCACCACTTGAGTTCTTGATGAAGGTATTATTTAATTCCTGCCTTACTGAGCCCTTACCCTTTGACAAATATGCTACAAGTTTGTATTTATGCACTACTGGGGTGCTTTAAGAAAGCTGTTTTTCTTTGAAGCTCAGAGTGACTAAGCCTGGGAAGTTTTCTTTCTCATCTCCTCCTGGTAGTTAGTAGACTTCACAAGGGATCTCAAAACACTCTGATAAGCCTTTGAAGTTGTTACCTACTAAGGTTTTGCTCTTTCTGAGTGCTGAACATTGAATTACTGACTGCTGTTAGAAGCAATGAGAAAGGATTCACAAACCCGACAGAGCCTTGCCTATAATTTCCACAGAAAAAGAGCTGAATATAATGGATAAATTGTGTTGCTGGGGAGATTTTGATTCTGTTCCCTCCTCTGTCACCAGTTTGCCTTGTGATTTGTGGTAGCATTTTCAGTTATGCCAGTCACATGAGATCAAAACCTATGAGTCAGTCTCCACCCAAATCATGAGCCTGGCTTCCAGATCCCAGAGCTTTGAACAGAGATCATATCGATCATACTGTACTTTTTCTTTAGTTTATCTTTTGTTTTTGGAATTTCCTCTGCCTATTCCCAATGTGTCTCCAGCAATAAATGTTTCCCATTGCTTTGGAGGTGTTGAAAAGGAATTTTGACCATTTGGGACTGTTGGAGGCCTCGTTTGATCTACACAATTTTATTTTTGATCACCAGGTCAATCTTATTTCTTCTAGATTTCACATCTTCTTCCTTTTCCCTATGATTTCTGCATCCCCACAAAATCCAACACTTCTGTTTCTTCCTTGTCTTTCTCATTCTTCCAGGCACATGGTGAAACTCTTGGGGATGTCCTTTGCTAAGAGCTGGACTCAATGATCCTTGTGGGTCCCGTCCAACTCAGAGGATTCTGTCATTCTGTGATTCAGCTGATTCAGTGATTGTGTGATTCAGCTGCTCTGTCCCATTTTACGTCCTTTGGTCTGGAGATGGTTTTTCACCATTCCCTTGAAGGACAGAGAACATAAAAGAAGATGCAGGTCTGGGTAACCCTTAATCTTTGCATGAGAATAAACAAACGTAAAGAGCAGGGAAATTGTGTTCCTGTGTCTTTCCTGAAAAAGATTAAATTGTGATTTATGACTAAGATGGTGAAAAAATCAAGGGGACGTTTGGTGTCATATCTCTGTTTTCTCCCATAACATTTGCCTCTTTTTGGGAAGGGTAAGAAGTCAAAAGCTCCTGGCAATGGTTTAACAAGCTAAATCCAAATCAGAAAATGTGACTTTGCAGTAATTATGGCATGCATTATGGTGGTGCCTGGAGTTCCCATGGTGACATTATGCTTTGCCATGAAATTTGCAGAACAGAACTAATGGTTAAATTAATGGAATTTCGCAAAACCAGGCTACTCACACCTCAGGTAGATGGGAAATACATCCTCTCTTGCTCATCCTCATGTCCTACACTCTTTCACCTACATGGTTTGCTGATCCTTGCATATAACGTGTGCCAGACATACTGCAGATCCATAATTTCAAATAAAACTTCAGCCAGACTGTTCCCCCATATATCCAGGTACCTCTAGAGTCTGAGTGCTTGAAACTGAATCTGAACCCAAATCAAAACTCTTTATACAGCTCTGAACTTTGTGACAGGCTGTCTCTAAGCCTTGAATTCACACTCTCCCCCTAGTTTGGTGACAGGAAATGTGAAATTTGTTTTTAAACCCAGAATCATCAAAAGTTGCATTCAAGACATGAGAAAGATTCTTGATGTCCACCAAAAAATCTTTTGGCTGAACGTTTCACAGGCAAGGCTAAATTTGTACCAACTGGACATGTCTCAAAAATGTTTCTAGTTGTGCTGGGGATGTTTCACAGAGCTGCAATAATTAGAAGGGATTCGTTCTTTAAGACAGAGAAATGCTACCTCACAGCTTGAATATTAATAAGAGAAAATTTATGAGAGCCAACAGAGTAATATAATATTGTCTCCAAAGGAAAAGGGCATTTATTTGCTTAGCTCTTTCATCAGCCGTTTTTGGACACACACAGTGTTTAAAATACAGTTATGCAATCCATGTGGGTCAACAACGGAAGGTTGGTTGCTTCACCAGGATTATAAGAATCTTTTAAACACAATGGTACCACAAATTAAAATGGAAATCTATCAAAACAATTATCGTCCTGAAAGCCTTGGCCACAAGCATAATCATTGTAGAAGGATGTTGTCCTTGGCCAAAGCTTTGGCACAGTTCAGCTGTTGTTATTTGTATCCTTCCATGGCTCATAGTTAGAATTTGCATGGCTAAGGACCATAAATTTTCAGAGGAAAGCATAGGCTGTTCCTCAATGCTAACACTAGCAATTTTGTATTGTTGTGTAGTGGTTTGTAGGCAACTCATTAGATACTAGAGATAGGAACAGACTGAATGTGGTGGTTGAAACCTACCTTGAACCTTGGAAGAACTCAGATGGAGATTTCTGTCTGGACCTGGCTGTTTGTGTCTGAGGCAGTCGTTGATGTCAACAAGAATGAGTCAATGTCCAGAGTTTTTGGGTTTAGCTCTAAAGTACACATTTTAGATAGTAAAATAGTCAAGTAGATATTGATATATCAATATATATCTGATACATACTGCAGTCTACAGACTTAAAGCAGAAATCAGGTCCTGAATGTGTCCACCCCATCCATGAGGCAGGCAGTTCTATAGGGATGAGAGCAGTTGAAAGAACACCCTGGATGTTTCTTGCCATCAGCAAGGGACACATCTCCTTAGAGATGTCCTCAGGAGAGGCTCCATGTTTCATCCTTGAGCTCCTGACAAAGGCTGAATCCTGCAGTAACTCCATTCTTGTGTTGATGATAAACTATATTAAATAAAAAGCACTGCTGGTTATTTTTAAAATGCTCGTTTTTCTTTCACCATCCAATTTTCTGCATTGAGGGAGGTAAATGAGTGACAAGTCTGAAATCCATTTTTCTCTCTTTCTGTTCCCCAGGCCGGTATAGATGGAGAAAGCATTGGGAACTGCCCGTTCTCCCAGCGTCTCTTCATGATCTTGTGGCTCAAAGGAGTTGTATTCAATGTCACCACTGTTGACCTGAAAAGGTAAAAATTGTTCATTTTAATTGAAAATAGGTGTATGACCCAGTACATGCACTATAGAAAGACCCCCTCCAAGTTAAATCAGATTTTTATCTAGCCTAGAGAGCCTGTGGTGCACAACAAAATAGTTTGGATTCAGGTTTGGTTGTTGTTTTTTTTTTTTTCCCTCACTTGTGGAATGTTTTTATATTAAACAGGGTGCTTGGGGTAGTTTCAAAGTCTTCCAACCACAAATTACAGGAGAGAAAAAAAAAAGGCAGACTGATTTTGTAGGAACTATAAATATCTGTGCAACTACCCGACCATAAAGATTAGTGATTTCATGACTTTTTCTCTGCTTGCAGGAAGCCAGCTGACCTGCACAATCTGGCTCCTGGGACCCACCCACCTTTCCTGACATTTAATGGAGAAGTCAAGACAGATGTTAACAAGATTGAGGAATTCTTGGAAGAGACTCTTGCACCTCCAAAGTAAGACCTTCAGATTTTTTTTTCAGTCAATATTCCATTTCTTAGGAATGAAAGATGTCCTAAGAAGAGTTCCTAAAAAGCACTCCTTCCTACAACCTTTACTTACAGGAGTAATATTTATTTATGAAACTTGCTGGCTTCAGTGAGATGACTTCCATGTGTGAAGGTTACTTATGTGACTAATAACTGCAGAATGTTTTCTCTGTACACATTTCAGGATGCCCTTGTATGCAGAATTAAGGAGACCAGAACTAGAAAAAAATTGTAGGGGTCTGGTGGCCACATTTTGCAAATCTAAAAATAACTTGGAATAGATGCTGAGATTTGCCACACAAAATATCTGTGCCAGGAAAAGCATTTTACAGTGAAAAAATAGAGGTTTCTGAGCTGTATGGTGTGTTAGGAAGGTTGGAAGGGAAACTGATTACAGAGGACAAGAGAGGCTCTGGAAGCAGAAAAGTGCTCATTATTCTAGTCAAGAAATGACAAGAGCCCATAACTGGAAGTTATAACTAAACTAATTCAAATTAGAAATAAGGCCCAGATTTTTTCAGTATGAAAAAGCTACCAATGAAAGGTTTAGATTTACCAGATATGCCTTCCTTAGTCAAACATTTTGGACTTAGTACAAGGATAACGGAAAAAAAAGAAATAGTTGGCTTGTGAGTTGGACCTTAGAATCTATGAATCCATCAAATTTGGCTTGGTTCCTTATGGAGAATTTTACCTCCAAGTGAATCAGCAGCTAAAGGCCAGTCCTGAGGCAAGAGATCAGGCATTTAAATTTTCTGTCTTCTTCTCCAAGACCACTGAAGTCAGTAGGAGTCATTAGTTTGTGTTTATCTTTCAAATCAATATATCCCTTTTCACCAAATATCTATAAAAAGCAATGCAGAGACTGGAACATTTATGTTCCTTCACTGGGTTAATCCTAACACCCCTTGCTATTCCATCCTGGAGTACATTTCCAGAGCAGAGGATTAGACACGACTGCCATTCTTAATGGAGAGATCTGCCTGCCAAACTCCCCTGCACCTTTCTGGAAATATATGCTTCTTTCTGATTTAAGGCTGATTTTGGACTGTGGTTACACAGAACAAAGGTCCAATTACCTTTGTCTTGACTCTATCCCTGTGTAGCTCCCCACATGCCTGCCTTGACAGACAGAGAGCAGATACTGTTAAAGGGTCTTTCAAGGTGTAAGGGGGTATTTTCAAGGTGTTGTTTTAAGATAATGAGTGTTAATTACAGTTCTTCACACAGGAGGTTTTTCTCTCTTGTAAATTATAATTGTAGCCGGCACTGTGATGCTGGTCACAAGATGTTACTCTCCCCACTGCTTTTTCCTGTCCAGGTACCCAAAGCTGGCTGCTAAGCACCGGGAGTCAAACACTGCTGGAATCGATATCTTCTCCAAATTTTCTGCATACATCAAAAACACCAAGCAGCAGGATAATGCTGGTGAGTATGGCCATTGCCAAATGTGCAATGAAGAATTAGAAGTGGAAGAATTTTGCCATTCTCTCATAATTTTGTTGTAAAATTTGTTCAGATGACATCAGGTACTGCTGCTGATCAGCTTGAGGTGGTTGGTTAGGTGAACTCAACTCACGTGTCTCCACAGTTGAATTAAATAGATCTGTAGTAATAAATAAAAGAGCCACTGAGTGTTTGGTAGCCTCTTTACCAACAGCCATGGCATGACTCCTGTCCATAGCCCACTTTCCTCGCCAGAACAGGATCCCCAGCTGCTTACTGGAAGAGACTGGTGGCCTGTGCTACCTCCTTCTCTCCCCCAGCTCTACCTAGATGAGTGTGTGTTGGCTGGACCCAAACCTGTGAGAGCAGCTCACGCTTTATTAGATGTTGCCATCGGGCACTTGGCCATCTTATTTTATGATTATGTTACACTGTTATAGCTAATTTGCTCATATAAATGCAGTTATATTGAGACATTCCATATAAAGTAATTAAAAGAAAGAAGTGAATTTAAGAAATGTAATTGCACTCTGTAAGCTCCAGATTTTCCTTCACATTTGTTTATAAAAAGAAAGAGTCCCCCAGAAGCCAGATGCCATTCATATTTATATGCATCCCACACTGTCTTCTTAATAAAATTGCTGTTCTTCTCCACATTCCTTTCCCATCGGAGATGCAAGACTTCAGCGAGTCTGAGCTCCTCTTGCTCCATAAAGCTGTGGTTTTACACATCCCTGTCCCCTGAGATGACCTAGTAGAATATTTCTAGTCATTCACTGATGTACCTTCTCCCTTATGTTACTGCTTTCCCAGACAGAGACCTAAGGAATGTTGAACACCATGGATTTATATCGTATCATTCAGAAAACACTAGATTTTGCAGGTTCCAGCTCTGCCACACATTTCATCTGTGCAATTATATTTCATTGCCTGGGGCTGACCCATGAGATAAAAGTGGGTAGATGATGATTTATGTCAGATAACAATCTCCTCTGTAATATTTTTGTGTTGTTAACAGAAGGAAATAATTACAGTGCTTCACTTCTCAGTGATGCTAAAAACTTGGGTTTTTTTTTTTGTCTAATGCTAATAGGATGCTCAGCTAATCTTTATAGGAAGTTGTAAAAGGAAGATAAATTAAGAGTTAGAGTAAATAGGTGCAACAATGAAAGTAAAATATCTTGGCCATTTACAAGGAAGTTTTACGGTCTGCTGTGCAACTCTAAATCTTCAGCTGTGCTGCCCCACATGCACAGTCTCAACTCTTCTTTCTCAGTGACTGCAATATTCAAATCCCTGGGCTCACAAGGGCTGGCATCTCCAGCCAGGAGTAAATGGTTGTCCTAGAGGAGTCTGCATGTGGCCATAAGCAGAGCTGGAATTCAAGGTCTGATATCCACCATGGTGAGATAATGAATCTAAACCCACAGCACTCCACATTTTCAGAAGCTGCAGTATGATCAAAGAGACCTTTACCTAGTTCTGCATAAAAAACTCTTGGTTTAGGTGCTCATATAAATGACAATTAAGCACACCAAAGTTTTAGAGACAAGAGCTGTTAAGCTGCAGGAGAGACACAATCTTTCCTCCCTGCAAACATCACTCACTTTTTATTACCTGGTTCCTGCTCCTGTCTTATCCAGACACTGCAGTCTCTGAATGTACTGATGCTTAACTTTCCTCTTCAAAGTAGAGAAAAACTTTTAGCTTAGTTTTATTACAGCTGGAGTGCTGCACTGCAAGTAGAATAAAGCAGAGATGGGCAGATCTTTCTATGTTTCTATCTTTCTAACTGGATCTATAACTATGTTCTTTCTATCAATGAAGTAAGGTCCCTGGAATGGTCAGTACAGACCTCAATTTCAGCAGAGTAATTGACTGTCAGTTTTCAAGGGCTAAGGAAAAATAGTTTCTCCCTAATCCCAAGGATTTTTTCACTTTCTGTCCAGTTCATCTGAACAACAGCAGTTTTTCTGAAGGCTGATTTGGATGGAGGAGAATGAGTTAGTCAAAAAGTAGTTGTGTAAAATTTCTGGAGCAGTGGAAGGATTGTGTGCAAAGAGGAAAGCAGAGCAACACCATGTACATGTTTCCTAATCAACTTATTTATTTTTGATTGGTATTTCATAAATTCTTATAAAATTGCAACACTGATTCAAAAGGGATCTGTGGCTCTAGCCCAGATCTGGTAGATATAATTTTACAACAGGTCCTGCTGCATTATTCAAAATAATAGAGTGGAACCACAGAATCCTAAAAGCTGGAAAAGACCTTGAAATCATCAAGTCCAACCTTTGATCACGACCCTGTCAGTTAAACCATATCACTGAGTGCCATGTCCACTCACTTCTTGAATACTTCCAGGTTGGCTGTACCACCTCTCTGGAAAGCCCATTCCAATGCTTAACAACCCTTTCAGTGACTAAATTCTTCTTGATGTGCAGCCTGGCCTTCTCCTAGTACAGCTTGAAACTTTCTGCTGAAGTAAATAGTTTTTATAATGTATTAATATTATAGTCTATTGTATTTATATGTTAAATAAATCTTATCTATTCATTTGTATATATTTTAATATTATATTTGTATATTATATTATTATATTGTATTATATTATATTAACATATTTTTATTTTTCCTATATAACAGCAGAAATAGTTATATATAGTCCTGTGACTGAAAAAAAAGCATTTTATAAACATAAAATGTAATTACTTAGGTGAAGTCCCTTTCCCCTGTCTCCACATGAGCAGGTGAGATCCAAATAGAGCAGAGACTGCTGGTTGTGGTTATCATAAATGGTTTCTGTAGGTCCCAGCTGTGAGGTAAAGGTAATGTATGTCTCATAGTCATCCTCTGTATCCATTCCTAGCTCCAGCTGTTCCAGTGCTTGGGTTAATCTGGAAAGCCACACCAGTGACTGGAACATCAGTTGCACGTGATCAAAACACAGATAGGAAAAGAGTTGTTAGTAAATGAAAAATAGATTATAGAACCAAGATCATTATATAAACAATAATTTTCATTTATTTTAATTGGAAATAGAGGTGGGGGCTGAGAACAGGAGAGCAAGGTGGCTAAAGCACCAAGCATCAAATTCTCTAAATTAAGTTCTCTTAACTCAGGAGCCCAGGATGTGAATTCAGTAACGTGTGGGATATCAGGCTGGGAATTTGTGGCATCAGCCTGTCTCTGTCTGTGAGAAGTGTGAGTTAGGTGTGATTATGTGTAACCATTCCTTGTGGGGTACTGGTGTGTGCAATGTGATCTCTCTCCCCAGCCTGGGGCTGCTACATCTCTGCAGAAAAGTGGCACGAAGTGGTTGGGATAATTAATGATATTTATTCAGCGTGAGGGCACTGAATGTGAGAATTGATGGGAATCTAATGTGCACTGAAGAAAAGCCCAAGCTGCTGTCCCTCTTAGCAGAGTTTGCAGCCAGGCCATGGAGAAATGCTCCACTTCAGGTGATGCCACCGCTGGCTGTGTCACTGCAGTGTCCTGTCCTGAGAGCACAGGCCAGATGGCACTGATAACACAGATTTTACATAGATAAATGATTCTTTTTCCCCTGATAGTGAAAAGTCAGTGAGGCCAATAAGAGATTGGAAAATCCTTGTTTTGGTGTGTGTCTTGAGTCCTCGTATGTGAACGAACAGACGCAGGGATACAATTGTAGGTTTGTTTCTAAGATTGTGACACCCTCTGCTGGTAAATACATGAATGTATAAAGCAGCCTTGCACAGGCAGCTTTGCAATCGGGGCGGAAACATCCCCTTAACAAAACAGGGTTCTTTCTGTCAAGAAGGTTTCCTCTTACAAATGTAACATTGTCAAAAGAGAAGTGTTTCATAGTAACCTATCAATTTTGACAAAGTTTTCATGGGAAAATTATGTTTTTTCTGGATGAGTTAAATTTACTTTGAAGTAAAAATCTTTAACATTACAGAGAAAAATGGTGATTTTTTTTTTTTCCTGGACTCATGCAGTACTTCATTAGCCACACACCGTTATGTTTTATGCCTGGCACAGAAGCAGGTGATAACCTTCTCCTGTAAGTCTGCATGGCAATATGTTATTGATCATGATTCATTTACTTACCAAAGGTATTTGGCAGCAAGGCTGCCCTGATTTAATAGTTCCCTGAACTTCTGATTCTTTTTTTCCATCTTTGTTTTCCTAACTTTTCTGTCTTATAATATAAAAACGTTGAAAGTTTTGGAAAGGGCTGGTGAGGGCTGTAAGCCCAGAAGCAAACATGCTCATGCCATATCAAAGTCCCACCACTTTTAAGCTTCTTGAAAGGGAAGGAATTGGTTCCAGATTCTCAGGATGTGGCAAGCTGTGTTTAAAGAAAATGTGTGCATTTATTATTTCAAGTCAGTTCAATCAGAACTTGATTCCTTCCACCCCCTGTGCCACTTGATAATTTTATAACAGGCCTGTTTGAAGGAGTCATCTCCTCATTGTGGGATTAGATCTGTGTCTCAGTAGCACCACTGGATTATTCAGTTCTCTGGCTGCTGTCACCAGGCTTCACCCCTTGTGCCTGCAATGACAAGTGCTCATTCACACATGAACAGGAGTCCTTAGGAGGGTTCAGTGCAGTAGTCTTGAAAATTATTTTCTGGGTTCTCTTACTCAAGTTTTCATGGCCAATTTGAGAGTTTTTGGTTGCTTAGTGATTGTTTAATATCAAGAAGGAGGTCTTGTCTCAGCACAGGAAAGCAAACTGAGGTCTTGTGTGTTTACTTTGGTCCCTCTGGTTGATGCTGAGCAAGTCACTCATGCTCTGTACAGTCACCAGGGAAGCAACAATTTATGCATTCATTGGAGGAGGATGAAATCTAATTAATTGGAATGTAGTGTACACAGTCAGCATCCTGCTTATTATTTTTACTTGCGAGACTGTGTACTGCAAACCAAGGGGACAACCTGGGGTAGCCACCCATTAACTGTCCCACCTAAAATTGTGAGTTCCTTGGCTTGTAGAATGAGCCCTTTGATTTCATGCAGAAATTAAAAAAGTTGTTCTTGAATTGAGTTCTTAGGGGGCACCAGCTCCAGTGTGGGTGGGCGCATTCATTAGAGGTAAGGAAGGATATTTCACTGTACGGCTCCTCAGAAGGCGCTGAGCTGGGAGACCACCAACGTGATTTCGTGCAGAGGAATTTCCAGCCGTCTGACCAGAGGACTCTGCTTGTCTGGTTTGGATTTACATCAAGAGGCCAAAAATAAAAGCGCATTTAAATCATTAACTCACATGTGATTAAATGCCGTTCACCTCTCTCAGTAGCTCCATCACACTCTGTGGTTTGGTGTGTGAGGTGGGAAATGTCTCTCTCAGTGTGCTGTGTATGTACACGTGCAGGAGAAATGCACACACACGTACAGGGCTGGAATGAAAACTGCCCTACATCAGCTTTACACTTGGAGTTTCTCCTGCTAAGCAGAGGGTCAGACCCATAGCACAGGTATGTGCACAGGCTGAATTGTGCACGCTGATCTTTCCTAGAAGCCATCATATGCCTCTTGTAATAAGCAGAAAATCTGTTCACTCCAAACCCCAGCTTAGAATATTCACTGTAATACCAGCTCCATGGTCAGACCCTCTGTGGCACCTGAGCCAGGGGTAGGAGCTTCTTGATGTGGTGGGGCAGCCTGGGACATGGTGACAAGCGTGCTGTGGTCTGGCTCCAGCAGCAGGAGCACAAAACATCTGTCCCCAGAGCATTTCCACCCATGATGGGGAAGGGTAGGGAGTCACCTCCTTCTCTCCAGCCTGGCTTCTCTCGGCCAAAGGGGTCATACTATAACTGTAACTGTGGTATGGCTTCCCCTGAGTCTTTGGTCCTTCCCACCTGTTCTGTGCCTAAAGGCTTTCACCCTGTGCCCAGAAAATTCCTGGCAAAGCTGCTCTTGAGATTGCCAGAGCAAGTTTAAAAATCTGTTTGAATGCTCTTATATTGATGGAAAGTTTCCTGTGACAGGGATTTTGGATCAGACTCTGATTTGGGACCAACATTAATGCTTTCTGCTTTTTGAACAGATTTTCAAGGTGCCATATAAATACATAGGTAAAAATATAAATATGTGTGTGGTGTCTGTGTATCAACCTACCATTACATTTTTTTATTCTTTCTCTTTAGTTGAAGAATTTCCATTTTCCACTGCAAAACCCAAATCAGTCCAAGGTCCAGTACAAGCCACAGTTTGTCCTGTGGTGTGACAGTACCAAGCTTTTTCTGTCACACAACCAGGAAGGACTCTTTTTTTAAAGAGCTTTTAAAATTGTTTTAGAGGAAAGGACTTGCTTAGTGATGGAACATATCAGGATCACAGTTCTCCTAGTGGAAGGTGTCCCTGTCCCTGGCAGGGAGGTTGGAAATAGATGACTTTTAAGATCCCTTCCAACCCAGGCCATTCCATGATTCCATGATTCTTTAATTTTGGCCTTTTGAAGCACAAAAAAAAAAAAAGAAATCTATTTCAGAACATTTTAAACAAGTTTTTATTACTCCCCCTGAGCTGAATAATGTTGGGCTCATGGTAGCTAAAGTGCTTGGCAGCTTTACAAAACCAGCCCTAATATAAAAAATACCCAGTCTTTAAAACATATGTAAAATAGCTTTTCTGCAACATTTGTGGCACATAAAGTACCAAATACATGTTGGTAAGTGTGATATAAAGCTTTTATTGCCATTCATTTGGGATGACCCACATAACTCACTCATGATATGTTAATAAAACTGTTCACTCTGTCTCCTTATAAAAACACACATATAAAGACCACTAAAACTGTGGTGTAGCTTTGTGCTAACTTGTTAAGAAGTGCTGCAAGTTGCATTTATCATCTGTCCCAAATTGCTTTATCTCCTTTCTGCCCAGTAATAAAAGACTAAAATGCCTAGGAACAGCAATTTGCAAAATAAGTTTTCTTGAGAAATAACTTTTTGAAAATTCTTCTCAAAATCATGCTGGCTGGAGGCCCAGAGCCATCAATATTCTGTCTGGTACCAGTGACAGCTTTAAGGACCAATATCTTTTCACCTGCCAAAGTTGAGAACTATCATGTTATGGCATTAAAAGGAAGAAGTTTTCAGTTCTCTAAAATGATAACAAGCCATCACCTTAATCTGAGAAATATGTACCTTACAAGGGAATATTTCTGAACTTTCCATCTTCTAAGACCTTGCTAATTGAGGAATGAAGATTTCCCGAAGGAAATGTGAAGAACACTATTTGAAAACAACACAAAAGGAATATTTTCTGTAAGCCCAGATGTGATCAGACTGCAGGCTTTCCAAGGCAGGAACTTGGTATGCCTGGTTAGCAGCTTTAGATGTAGCCATTCTGGGGATAGTAAATATTTGCAGTAAATTTACTAACAGATACAATTTTCTGACACATCTGTGCTGAAGCAACTTTGAAGACATAGAATACCATAGGAAGGAAGAGAAGAAAAAAAAAAAAAAAAAGAAAGAATATATGTATTTCTATAATTTAAAATTATAGAACATGCTGAAGTCAACAAGGTTAATGACATGATGAAATTAAGGCACTTTCTCAAGCCTTTGCTGAGTCAGGACCTAAATGCACGGCCAGGCCTAGAGTAAAGCACTTGCAATGGGAACGGTAGTTGGCAGACACTCTGCTTTGAGAGGGAATTATTTCCCCTGTGTGTTTGAATATTCCTCCAAGTGCTGCTGGCTTTACTGGGATGCTTTGTTCTGTTTCCCAGCCGAGCTCCCATGCTCGCACACAGGAGCAGTAGCACAGCTGGAAGTGGATTAGAGCAATCTGGCAGCAGCAGTCCTGGGAGGAATTAAGCGCCTTGCTGCTGGAATGGGAGGCCTAAATTACATTATTATTTAGAATTGAGTTTTGACTTCATTGCTCTATGGTTTTACCCTGGTGGGCAACTCTCTCCTTTGTGATGGGCTTGGTGTATCCTGTGTTCCCCACAGCAAGGATTTAGATGAAGTTATGGCCTTGCTCAGTTCAGTGTCCAAATCTTATATAACCAAATGTTCAGGTTTAAACGCCCAACTGCTCTCGATGTCCTGACAGGATTGTTCACAGGCTTGTATTTAGCCATTGCAATCTATCACATGGTAGAAATCCTAGTGACTGGCTCCTGGAAGCAAGTTTGCAAAACTGTTGATGACTTCAAAAGGAAAAGAATTGACCCAGGATCTTCTTTTCCCCTAAACAAATTTTATTTTTTTTTAAACTCATGCAAATGTTCTTCATAAAATAACAGGGAAAAGAAGAATGAGATGTAAATGGAAATCAATGTTGCTAAGTTTCTTTATTAGATATATCTTAAGTCATTGACTTTCAGCTTGAAAATGGTGCTAGAAATGAGGTGACGAAATGGGAATTATAGAAATAATTCTTGTAAAAATATTCTGATTTTTCTGATTGCAAAAATAGTAATCCAAATTTCATGGACTTTGAGGCCAGAAGGATTTTTGCGTTATTTACTATCATATCCTACAAATCACATCCCAGCAAGTTTTTCCCATTGAGCAAACATGTTAATGTTCCATCCTTAAAAGGTTTTGGTTTGATTGAGCAGAGAACAGGAGAAACTGATGTGTCTTTGATGCACTAAAGTGTCTTTGGTCTTTAAGGCTTTTTTCCAGTCCTTGAGCACTGTCTTACTGTTTTCCTTTGACCTCTTGCTGGAATTCCCAATGCCTTTTTCCTTTTTCTAATTGGGGACACCAGAACTGGGAAAAACATTTTTAATACTTGCCAAAACAGCTCAGTTGCAACAGAGGCAATGTGACCTCCCTACTAATTCTTGGATTATTTTCATACATCCAGACTTAATTATAACTGACTTTTTTCCTGCTCCCTTCAAGTAGGTCAAGGCATAATCAAGATGATCCCTAAGTCATTTCAAGGGGTTTGAAACAAAAAAAAATCTCAAAAGCAGAGAAACAATGGGAAAGAATTAAGATATGAGTCGTTTGTAAATCTCATAGTCTCATGGCCTTTTGTGTCTCTGTAACAATTTTTTAACACAAAAGGCAGAAAAATCTGGAAATATTAAATAAATCTATTTGAGACTGAGATTTTCCAAGTGAACTGAAGGATTTGGGAACTTAATAGCTTTAAAATTTCATCCTCAGGTGCAGCTAGCTAGTCATTGCTGTCTCCCTCTCATGTGTCTTCACAGATGCTGGAATTAAATAACATATTTGAAAACAGTGGAATACAATTGGGATTATCCTGGTATAAACAGAAACAGACTTTATTCTTCCACATGCCTGGAATTGGAAGAAATTGATATTAAAGATTTAAGCACCAACAGCCTGGTGTTGTTCCTGTACAGGAACAAATTTCTCCACTTAAATCTTGGAACACAAGGGGTCCCCACAGCACTGCTGCTAAAGCCCAGCTGCACTCTCTACCAGAATATCACTTCACTTTTACTTGAATGCAGAAACATGAAGTTAGTTTTCCTTTGTTAGTCCCAGAATCCTCTTATTTGCTCTTTTGTAGTAAAACAAAAGTTTAAACTCTGAGTGAGCACTTAAAAATCGAGACAATGGAGTGATAACCTCACACTACAAATAATGTGTGTTCATAATCTGCAGGCCTTGATTTCATTTTTTAAATTTCGATATTTTTTTTTTTTCCAAGTTCCTGATGCAAATCAGCTGCTGCTTGTCTGCAGTTGCTTTAGGGACACCTGCACAAGACTAACAGGGCAGAGGTCAGGATAAGGCCCTTGGGGACGTGCCCTAGAAATGATGCTTGTCACTTCTGTGCTGCTACAGGGTCACGGTGATTTGTGAAATGCAAGTTCGGTGCTTTTCTTCCCGGGGCACTTGTAGACCAGTAGTTTTACATTCACTTGCTTCCTGCCCTCAGGGTCACTTGGACTCCTGAGAGACTTGGAAATGAAGCTTTTCTTTGGTGTCATTTGAACACCTGGGTTTTCTTCTTAAAAAACAGCATTTGAAGGTGCTCTGACAGCATTCTTCATGATAATGTTACAAGTATTGCATTTATTTCTTGCCTCCATTGTAAAAATGGAAAAGAAAAGGGAAGGAGGAAACCTGAGTTTTCAGTAAAAGAAATCTTTCTAAATGCTTGGAATCATGTCTAATTTACCATTTAAGGCATTATTTATTCACCTACTTCGCTTGGTTTAATTTGGGAGTAGGACAGATGGTATCACAAAAATAGAAACATGCCAAGGTGCTTCTTCTTTTTTGTTATATTTACTGTTTATCATGTCTAACCTGATAACCTGAAACACATTTCCACAGCTGGTGCATTACTGCTTCACTAAAGTAAAACTTGTGGCCAAAGAGTATTTTTATTTTTTATATAGAAGGTTGCAAGGCAAATGATTGAAATTATTTTTACAAGACCATATAAAAAGCTTGAGAAGAGACTCAAGTCTCCTAAATCCAGGTAACCACTTAATCCTTGGATCATTGCTCTCTGTCTTAAGGAAAGGTAGTTGGGAATTGAGTTTTTCTTTCTCATTCTTTCTATGGAGGATTTGAGATGCTTCTGTCAAAATATCCCAAATGTTTTGGGTGAAGCTCTAATCAATCAATCAATCAATCCCCATTATCATTCAGTAGATGGGGTGAGAAGGGAAGGGAAGAGAGATGTTAAGGGTGGGATCATCCCACCTAAATTTGTCTAAAAGTTATATATTAGTCATTCAAAAGTCCTGGTTTATTTCTGATCAGTGGAGAGAGACATCAATCCATTGCTAAAGGGCATTTTGATTTTTCTTAAAATATGAGTCTAAAGATGGGAGAATTTCTTTTGGAGGTTCCTTTCTTTGCTACTTCTAAGGGATACTTGAACAACTAGGTCAGACTAATTACCTAACAATTATATGGCTGAAGTTGGGCAAGGGGAATCTCACCCATAAGCAAATCAACAGATTTTTGATGTGTCTGGGTTTCTGAGGGTGCCTGGGGTCAGCTCCATATTCCTCTGAGTTCTGTTCCTGGGGCTTAGCACCTCCATTTCTCTCACTGCAAATACACAGAGCAACATATATGTGCCTACATGCATGGAAAATACATCCCTGTTTATGCCTGGCTCAGACCATGTCTGAAAGGTGATTTATGACCAAGTTGTGTGGCTGTTTCCATGTGTGCCCCTGTGTTTTTGTGACTCACCCCATTCCTGGTGTTTGCTCACCCCAACACTGACAGGGATTAAAAAAACCCCTTTTCAAGCCCCAGCTCTGACTTGTCTGGAGGAGGAACCCCTGTCCCCTGAAACTACTCCAAACCAGGAAAAAGTGAAGCTGAGGAATAAGAGACACTAATTTATTTCTCTCCTGTGTACACAAGCAGGTATTTGTTGATTCATTAAGTGGGCAGAGACAGACAGATCACAGCTTTTCCACATGGCTGTGTGGGCATTCACCTTTATTGTGGGAACATGCACAAGTCTCTTTTCCAGTGAATATTGAATTATTTATCTGGAGTGGAACATCTTTAATAGGAGAGCTGAATCACTCCAGAAACTCCCTTTGGCCCAGACTTAGGCATCTAAATGCCTTGGATGCATGGGAGCACACAACCTTCATCCTCTCTGCATTTCCAATGGCTCTCTCAGTGACCTCCCACTCATTTGCTGCCCAGAACTGGGGATTTTATGAGGCAGAAACATGCCTGGAAAGGATGCTGCAATGCTCAAATGGGCAATGTATTTGCCCTGAGGGGAGTAAACCCTAATATTTAAGTAACTTCTAAAAAAAATTGGAGGTATTATCCTAGATCACTTGGGTGAACTGTGAAATTATATTCAAAGGGTAGGATTCATCTCGCCTGACTTCACCTCCCTGAAAGTGAGGTGTCTAGTCTGAGCTAGTCCTTTAGGTTTCATCTGTAATTCAGGCAGCAAGAAGGGCATGTGTGCAGTGAGTCACGCTGGTCTGAATCAGGTGTCTCCGGCAGTTGGATGGAATTACCCTCTGGAGATGCTCAGTCCCTCTGAGCAGAGAGGAAACCTACAGAACCAGCTTAGACAAGGCACCCCACTTGTAAATGGCTGAGCAGAAGAAATCAAGGCAGCACTCAGATCTCAAGAGTTTTATTGAAATCACAGGGGGAAGATAAACTGTTCAATATGGAGTGCAGAGTCACATGTATCGCAGTCACAGCTCCTCCATGGAGAAGAATTATTCTATACAGATTAAAGTTACAATACTCTGTTGAGCCAGCCTGAAAAAAAAAAAAGGGCAGAATGGAGTAAAAAGAGAGTGAAAATACGAATCCTTGATTTTTAATCAGTCTGTCAGGCTAGTGGAATGATATTTTCTTACCTTGAATTGCTGTTTCTTAGCTTGTTCTTCTCTCCTACCAGAGAACAGTATTGGGTCTCATATAGTATCAAACTGTGAATCTGGAAGTGATCAGGAAAGGTGGTTTGTTTTCTTAAAGGAAAAATAAATCTCAGATGGTTTGATTGAGACTGTGAATATTTATGTACTGTTCCCCCTTTTCCCTCATTGCGTATTTCACCAAGTTCATTTGCGTGTGTTACAGGATAAATCTTACAGGAGGGCAGTGGAAGAAAGCAGTAAAAAGGGAAAACATCAATCAGTGATGCAGGGTAGCAGCAGGAATTGTTCGTTTTTGTACATGGATCACGCTTGGTTGTACTTGCCTGGGCTTGACAATTAAGAACTTTGCAGTTGTGCCGAGATCAGCCTCAGGTAGTTTCAGATGTTGGCTACAAAAGACAAGATGTTGCTGGGTTTCAATCACTTTGAAGCCTTGTTGTCACAGGGATAATCACTTTGAAAGAGGGCCACATATATTTGTCCTTGACTTGGGGAAAATGTTTTGTGACAAAAGGTTTATTTAATAAAAATGCCATGGGTGGTGTGAGTAACCTGATTTATTGGCAAATGTGGGTGGAATTTTGTGAATAATAACTTGCTTTGGAAAGTAAAAGTATTTTCTGTCAAACTGTTTGAAACAGAAGGTTATTCTCCTTTTAATTTGGAAATGATATGTTAATTTTGAAGTTTACCAGCAATTAAAAAGTGATGCAAAAATGATTGTATGTCTAGGCAAGACTTAACCAGCCATCCCCAAACATGACTTTCTTGTTCTCATGTTTGTTTAGAAATCTTGCATTATTTTGCTTAAGAAAAATACCTATTTTTGCTCTCTTTTCACATAAATCAAATAGTTTTTATGTTCAATTTGCTTAAAAATCTGTTGGTTTTAGTACTCTTATTGTGCCCTCTATGCTTTGAATCTCTTTCCATAATAACTATCCCATGAAATCCTTATCCTGCAAGAGGATCCCCACAAGCACATAAAAAAGGAGTCATCTCACCTCATTTTAGCTATTTTAAATTTAGGTAGCCAGTCTGCCTATGAGAGAGAGTGAGAGAGATACATAAAGTGAGATTGAGGCTTTTCTGGTGGTAATTCAGCTTCTCCTAGGTTACTATTTTAAGATGGAATGATTTGTCTTCCAGTGGCTCGTTCAGGCCACAGAGATTGGTGTTTATGTGCTTTGTCTGCTTTGCTATTTCTCCTTATCCCAACATTAAACAAGGAAGGAAATATTTGGAGTTCAAGGAAGGGGAAAAAGAGTCCTCGCCTGACCTCTGCAAATGCTGTGGGTGTGGGCAGCCTGAATCAGTTTTACTTTTTCCAAACCGTTTTTCTTTTACTACTTTCTAGTTACTTTCCATTTTGCTTCAGCCTTATTTGATCCACAGAAAACAGAGATGAAAACGACTGATGACGCTGGAAGTTTTATGGCTGGTATTATTTCAGGGGTCAGATTAACTGACTAAAATAGTCTCTTTTGGCTTTAAAAGCTTCTGGAGAAATTCTAATCCCACTGAAGTCAACAGCAAAACTTCCATGAGCTTCAGGATGGCCAAAATTTCACCCTGAGTACCTATTAATGAATCTTTGTCATCTGGCCCTCTGCTTGACTTGTAGGATTGCTCCATGCATTACATTTTCCAATGTTTTGTTCAGATGTTGTATAAGTACTTCAAGGCACAAGGGCTTCTCTCCATCCCCTAGAAACAGTTGCACAGGCAATAGTTTAAGGAAGTTTTTGCTTGAAGAGTGGAGGAACAGAGCCAGTCTGTTCTTGGTTGAACTGGAGTAAATATGGAATAGCTTGTTGACAATGCAGAGTTACTCCTCTTTTATGTCAGTGTAACTGAGAGCACAGTTTTGCCGATTATTAACTTCTGTTACATTATTTGTATTTCTGTGCATGTCAGAATTTGTTAATCTCATTGTTCAACATCAAGTAACCTTCTGCTGAAAACAGAACATCATTGTGAATTAGGTGTCATCAGCTAAATTGAACCTCACCCTGTGCATTTGACAGAGGGTAATACATTCATTAAGTGTTCTGTGGTTGCTTTGAGGTTGGAAAGTGCTATTTTTCTGGCTTCTAAGTCAGAATTCTTAAGTGAAGTTGTTTAAAATCCTAGTTTTGAAGGCAGAAGAAAAATCAAAAAAAGCTCATGATGTTTTTTATTAATATTATTGTTTACTATTGGTGGGATGACAGGGCAGGACTCTGATTGCTAGAAGTTGTCTTTGGCTGCATAAGTAGCCCAGAATGAAGTAGAGAAGGCTGAGAGAGATGGCTTCACCATGGATTTTGTCTATACATGGTTAGAATTTCTTGGAATTCAAGGTTATATTAAATATATCTCAGTGAAGGCAATATGATGCTGGTGCCTTTGTGCTTGGTGATTCCACTGCCCAGAAAAATGGTTTCTAGGAGTTCAGACATTTCAGCTGATGACAGGACTCCTCTCTCAGAGCTGGTCACATTTGGGATCTCTAAGTTCCTACTGAAAGTCTGCAGGGTAGGGGAGCAGCTGGAGATAGAAATTTCAAGAGCAGCACAGAGCCACATACTCAGGCCTGGCTCTGCTTGGTGTTGTAATATTGAATCCTCCACCCTGACATTACCAAGACAATGCAAGGGTGTGATTAGAAACTTCAGGAAAAGTTCTCCCCATGGCTCATTTAGGGGTCACCAAAACCAAGTGTAGAAGAGAAAACTCCACTGAATGGTGAAGAAGCTCTCAGGGTGTTTAGTTCAAACCTATTCTTTTAATTTTACTCACTTCAAGGAAGATTAATCCCACCCATTAACTGTTATCATCAAACCTGTTTAGTTATTTAATGATGTTTCCCAGAGGACAAGTTGCCAAGGGAATTAGGTACTTAGCCACTTCTGAAATTCACTGTGGGTGGTACTCTCACAAATGGAGAATTAGTAATCTTGTAGATTTTCACTTCTTTTTAAATGTCTTCATCCAGTCTGGTGCTGACTGGTGTTCACATGGCCCCTGCCTTGGTGGGTGCATCCTTTCCTCTGTGTTCTCAGTGGAGAAAATGTAGAGTCATCCAGATTTTCATGAAATAGCCACAGTATAGGTATTTTGGAATTAAGTCCAAGTTTAAGGAATTAATCCAAGCTGAGTTTGGTCAGTAATATGAACCCAAAGAGTTCTTTCCTCAGGAAGAGTCCCAGAACATTCAGAACTGTGGGCTATTCTGGAGAGGTCATTTCCTGGACTCCATTCACAATTTTTTGTCTTTCACATAATGCTTAAATATCTACTAGTAAGAGAGAAAATTAGATTCTTTTACACATCCTCTTACTTTGCGTGGGGATTTCCCTGAGTACCTTCTCAAGGAACATAAGATTTCAAATCATACAGATTAATCTCAGTGTGTTAGGGCACCTAGAAAGAAGGATTTGCAACATGGATTATTTGCATATGGATTTCAAAAAATGTCTTGGAAACCATTGATGGGCTTTAAAAATCTGACATTGTGCACCTAAAATCCATTTAATGTGGCAATTTGGGAATGTTAATTCTCTTAGTTTTT
Source organism: Parus major (assembly GCF_001522545.3). Classification (NCBI taxonomy): domain Eukaryota; kingdom Metazoa; phylum Chordata; class Aves; order Passeriformes; family Paridae; genus Parus; species Parus major. The sequence goes on from NC_031770.1 coordinate 107,602,834, forward strand.
CAAAATTTTTTCACTATTTAATTGGAAGGAGAGCAGTTCGCTCTTATTCCCTATTTTTCTGTTTTCCAGGCTGTTCTGAGAAGTTTACTGGAATCTAAGATTTAGTTTACAAAGAAGAGTTTTGATTAAAAAAATGGGGTCATTGGTGTCATGAATAGTTGTTCAGTTCTTGCCTATCAGGATATAAGATGATCCTGACTGTGTGGTGATTTCACTGTGAGATGTCAGCATCCTGTGGGCTCCAGAAGAGCCTGTGAATTGGGTCACAGAGGTATTGAACCCTGAACATACGCTTATTTCTGGCCTAAAGCTGCCGTATGCAAGTGCCAAGCATGAATTCAGATAGTTGTTTTTTTGCTGTCATAAACAGGCTTCACTCCAGGCATTGTTTTTGGGACAGCCATGACGCACTTTGATAGAGCAATGAGAGGAAAAAAAAACCCCAAAACCTAATAAGTTCCAGAAAAGCTACGTAAACACACCTCACCTGCTGCTGCTGTCTCTAGGCGTGCACCTGGCTGATCCCATGGACTAGCACAAAGCATCAAACATCCTTCTGACACTGGAATATTGCTCAGATGACTTGGAGAACCAACAATCCCACTGAGTGAAGGGAATACTGAAAGTGGTCAGTGTTGAGCCAGTTCTCTAAAACCCAGATGAGCAAAATTGGATGAAATCACAGTAATTCAAGTCTGTTGGCTCTGCATGAACACACTGAGCACAGTCTGAGGCTGACCAAGAGAAGCAGAACTGTCTATTCAACAGGTATTACAGGTCAAACCAAAAAGAGATTGCTAAATCCTTTGAGTGCTGCCACACTCCACAGTTCCTACCCTCCTGTGGAAGTTGTGAGGCAAAGGACAGCTGCAGGCGATTAAAGGCACCACTGCCAGCATCTGACAGCAGAATGTCAGTGTCAAAATTCAATTTGAATTGATTAAATGAGGGATGGCAACACTTTTGTTTTATGGATGGCAGCACTTCAGTCATTTTAGATGCTCTGCTTTCAGAAATAAAATTCCTTCCCTCCCCGCTATGTTTGTGGGGGTGTTTTCAGTTGGATCACAGTCATTTCTCCAGTCAATCAATTAAGCCAGGGTTTGCCACTGTGTCTCAAAATCAGCCACAAAAGAGCTGGTGTGGTTCCCTGGTGCTGGGCCAAGAGACTTCAGTGGGAGCAAGGCATCAAGCAGCTCAATCTGACTTCCACTGCTGGCACAGGTTTAATGGATGTTAGGGCAGCAGAGAAATCATGTTCTGTGGTGTTCAACTCCTGCTCTCTCAGTGGCCCTGGACGTGCTGCCTTTCTCCCTGTGCCAAAAGCACAGGGACAGCTGACAACAGAGCCTGTGGAGTTACCTGTGCCAGCAAGGCTCTCTGTGAAGGCTGATTGCTGCAGCCCTTTTGAGCACCTGTTGTGGTCCATAAATATCTTTGGGACCACAGAATCATAGAATGGTTTGGGTTGGAAAAGACCTTAAAGACCATCTAGTTGCAAATCCCCTGCCATGGACACTTCCCACGATCCCAGGTTGCTCCAAGCCCTGGCCTTGAGCACTGGCAGGGATGGGGCTGCAGTTTCTCTGGGAAACCTGTTCCAGTGCCTCACTATTTCACAGTAAAGAATTTGTTGCACATAATTAGCCCAATTTTGCTTGTTTCAGTTTGAACCCATTGGTTCTTGCACATTATCTCCATAGGCCTTGTAGTGCTATACCACCTGAGTAACTCTCCCCTAAGTTCAGTGGCAGTAAGTTACTCAGAGATATAAGATTTTACAGTTTTAGGCCATTAATACTGACTCCAGGCCACATCTGCTGCAGGTATAAATCACTGCAGGTAATTTTCACCAGCTGAAATTCTGGCCTTAAGCCCATGAGTCATGTTGTTATTTTTCACATTGTAAATTCTTGCTGTTTCTTATTTATGTTGCTTTAGCACTTTGGGGCACTTGTGGGGGACCAGGACTCCATCATGCTTTCCACCCTTCAAACAGAAACACGAAAGACCCTTCTTTGCCCCGAGTGTTTGCAGTTTAAGTAACGCACAAACCTGCACCGTTATTCAGTGTTTTGTAAGTGCATTTTTGCCAGAAAGCTTCTCTGTTGTCCTGGCAGTGAAACATCAGAACACAAATTTGTTGCCTGGGTTGCAGAGTTTGCACTCTGTGGTAGAGGTCTATGTGGCATTTGAAGACTGGAATTTGTTGGAGCCAGCAGCAGTGGGGGACATGATCCTCAGTAACTGAGCTAAGAGGTCTGGAGTCCCCTCTGTTGTGAGACTATTTGAGATCTCTCCAAAAGAGCATTTGCAGCCAAGCTGAACCTGAGTTAAATGGGCATTTTTAACACTGGCTAATATCTCGTCTCATTTGTAGCATATCTTTCAGCTCTATGGGGCTCTGGTTAGCATCTTTGGAATTACTGCTATTGCCTTTAATTACTCTGCAAGGGTGTTGAAAGAAGCAAAACTAAGACTTGATTGGGCTGAAGCAATGCTAGAAAATTCTGTATCATTCCAGTCCAATGTGGCTGGTTAGAAAAATGAAGGAGTGGTGTACAGGGTTCCAGTTCCTGTGTGATGGCTTTCAACAGGCAAGAAGAATATCATAGGCAATATGTGGTTTTTTGGTGTATCATCTTGACAAGCTGTTTTTTCCTTCTGTGATCTCTTCCACTGCTTTTTGTTTTTTGTCAGGAGAAGACATGGTACAGCAAGGTCCCTGTATTTCTTTTCCCACTGCAGGATGAGCTTTATCCTCAGGCAGATGTACTTTGCTGGGCTACTCTGCCATTGAATTGTGTTGGCTTTGGAGCACAAATTAACAAAGAAATTGGTTCTTGGCTTTTTTCCTAGACACTACTGTAGCCATAGACAATGAACATTTATAAACAATTCTTATCCTGCTCTAATCACTTATTCTTTACCTTTTTTGGCAAAGCACTTGAAAGGGGCTTGGTGAAGGCTCTGAAGAAGCTGGATGACTACCTGAGAACTCCCCTGCCAGAGGAGATTGATGCAGACAGCACTGAAGAGGAGAAAGTGTCTAAACGCAAGTTTCTGGATGGAGATGACCTGACACTTGCTGACTGCAACCTTCTGCCCAAACTTCACGTTGTCAAGGTAAAATATGATATGAGATGGTCAAAGAAGCCTTGCTCTGACAGCTGAGCTCCAAAGCCAACATGCATTTCAGCAGAGAGTTCTTAAGGCCTAGAAGAGCAGTTTGAAATTCAGTTCTGCTCATCAATGTTTCCTACAGGTTAAATAAAGGAACTTTATACCTAGTTCATGGGAAAACTATCCCATCACTTCTTAGTGGTGAAGACAGTACTAAATTCTAGGTGCCTTGTCTCCTTATTTTTACCCTGCTGCAAGTAACAGCAGTTTTTTGTATTAATTAGTTCCTAATGCCCTTAAGAAACATGTCAAAACGTTAGTCAGTTCCCACCCATTTGTAACTTAAGAGCAGCAATCCATCTCTTTGGGGAATATTTATTCCATCTGGTATTTCACACAGAGAATTTAACAAATCATAATCATTGCAGAGGTCCAGGATTTAAGATGTACTACAGTTTCTGGTATAGTGCAAATCATGTACATCATCTTGACTTCTAAATGTTGCATTTATTTAATTTATCAGATGACATGTTTCTTTAGAGTAACGCAAGTACCTGGCAGACCTTGGCAAGTGAGTGAGCTAGGAATTAAAGCCAAGTCATGCATCTAATTTGGCTCTGTGAGCCAAAACATAAACTGAGCCTGGGAGCTGACTGCACACATGCAAAATGAAAAAAAAAATAAAAATTGAAAAAGCACATAAGTCACCAGGTAAGAAATGTGATAATATCCTCACAGGTCTATTGCTTATCCTGGCTCATCTTCATTGCCAACATTGGAGTCAGACAATGCAAAATAAATGTGTGGCCCCTCACTGGTTCTTGTCTTCTAGGGATGAAATGAAAGATGTAAAAAAGAGAACTAAATTTTTTCTCAGACAAGCATAGCTATAGCATATTGCCTGAAAAGCATTTAACAGATAGAAGAAAAGGATAAATTATATTTTCATGTTATGGAAGATGTGTGCTGGAAATTTTGAAAATGTTGACTTAAGTTGCTGAGCAGGTTTTATCTTCCCCATATGCGTGTGAAGCACTGTGGAAGGCAAGAATGCTTAATTAAATGCAGTTTAGGACAGGATTTGGACTTGCATATACCAAGTGGATCCTGGTAATAAAAACAAATCACAGTCATTTCTGGGAACATGACTGTCCTAAGAAATCTGAGATGGAAAACAGCTCTACCATGTGCTTTAAAAATAAAGGGGAACTCTGTGGCACATATGTATGTAATTTATGCCCAGGAACAATTTTATACTGTCAGAACAATTAGAGATTAGAAGCACTCATTAAATTAGCTAATCCATCCCTTCCTATCAGATAGTTCTCTCTGTCACCACAGGCTTATTTTATATGGTATATTCCTACAGGGAAACTGAAATATCCCAATACAGCAAGGTACTTAACTAACTAACTAGCTTTAAGTACAGATTAATCCCATTGACTTCAATGGGACAGTACAGGTGCTTAAAATTAAGTATGCACTTAAATATTTTCCTGAATAAGGGCCTGAGTGTTTTTAGAAATCAAAAATTTACCTTGATAGACAATTTCCTAGTCTAACAAGTCTTGAAATAACTATTTTCTCTCTCAGTTTTCCCCAATGCCTCTGTTTCTAATATATGCTAAAGCATCTTGGTTTCCTAATCATGGTACCCATACCACCCTGAATTTTTCCTTTTCATGAGCACAGATAGAGCCTTACAACTGCTGTAGGTGGTTGCATCCTCTGACACCATTTGCCAGGCAAAATATATTACATATATTAAAAATATAATACAATATATATATAATAAAGTTAAATTTAATAATTAATATGAAAAAATGTTATAATCATTACTAATGCCTTTCTCTTAAATCTGTCTCACTTTTTATGATTCAGCCCCTTCTTATGTGGTGTCTCAGCTTTAAGGGATGTACTTAAGACTTGTAAAAAAAACAAACCCCAAAACCCCAATATAGTAAAATCAATGAACTTCAAGTGCCATAAAAGTTGAAATTTGGTCACAGTGCCAGCTCATAGCTTTAAAGTGTCCTTAGGCCAAGCAGCAGACTTGCAAGTTAGGGGACAACCAGGAGTCACTTCTCAGGCTTTTCTGTAATAAATCCCTGATTCTCCAAACATTCCCCTCATTTGCTATTAATTATATGTCAGCAGAGAGCAAGAAGCTCCCTAAGAAGGAGATACATCCCCGGTGGGATGCTTTTTTCACGTGTTTTATCTTTGCTTTAGATTGTTGCAAAGAAATACCGCAACTTCGAGTTCCCAGCGGAGATGACGGGGCTGTGGCGGTACCTGAAGAACGCGTACACGAGGGATGAGTTCACCAACACCTGTGCAGCAGACAAAGAAATCGAGCAAGCCTACGCAGATGTGGCCAAGAGGCTCAGCAAGTCGTAACTGCCCCCAGCCATGGCTCAGTATCCCCTTTCACAGACTCTGCTCCTTGTTGCCTTAAGATGTACTTTATCCTTATGCTGTCTGGTTGGCATCTTTATGACTTCACCTGCTCCAAGTGTGTTGGGCAGGGACAAATCTGCCTCTCCCTGGAGAAAAGAGAAGGCAGCTGTAGTGGGGGGGTGGGGGGTGGATACCCTTTGAGGTCTAACCCAAGATCTGGCTCAACTAGTATTATTTGCAATCAGTATTGGAAATGAGTCCACTTGACTAGTTTCTTGTTCTGTGTTGGGGGTACATCATGACCTGTATTCTTTAGAGTTTTAAAAATAGCTGAAATTTCAGGTGAGAGAGTTAGGAATACACAGGTTCCTCTCTAGGTTATTTCAAGGACGCTTTTTCCCTCAGTTCTATTAAGATCCTTGAGGCATGAACAAAATAGAAGAGAGAAAGAGGGGAAAAATAGGAGTTTGACCCTAAAGCAGAAGTGCTCTTAGCAGTTATATTTAAATAAACTCTCTGAAAGCATCTTCTGTCTTAGCAGGCCCGGGAGTTTATAGGGTATTTATTTTTAACTTGGCGCAAGAGGGGGAAGCCTGAGTGAATATGTCAGACTTGCAGATGCTACTCTGCATAAAATTTGCATGGTGTTGTTGGATCCGAATGTTTTAAGCAAAAGAGAGTGAAAGAGCAATTGAGCAGACAGCCCTTGGAAGAGCAGGGCCTGTGCCAAAATGCCCAGTGGATCTGCTGGTTGGTAGAGACAGACAGACAGCAGTAACAGGGGCAGCAGATTGACTCCAGCACCCACAGAGGGAATTGGCACAGCAAACCAAACCACGTAGGATATTGTCGTCTTGACTGTAAGGTTGCCAGTTCCTTTATAATTGCTATCTTGGGAAACTTGGATCAGCAGTGGGAAGCTGTCGCTGCACATGGATTCCAGGCAGGGGAAGCGCTTTCGTCGCCTTGGGCTCCAGATGGGTCACTTTCAAGTGCTCATCATCTCACCCCAGGAGGAGTTTGCTGTGAGAGCCTCAAAGAGGGCAGGCTGGCACAGTGAGAGGCACATTTCCAGACAGGAATTCAGCAAGTGTTTTCTAGCAGAAATCCATGCATGATGCCTCAATCCTGCTCATCCAGGCTTTACCCATCCAGGTTCCACAATTCTGAATTAGGCTTTTTTTTCTAAACATGATTATTTTGCTCTGTCTGCAGGGCCTGCTTGGCACATCTGCTTTACACTGGTGATTATTTGCACGTTTCTTCAGCAAATTCAGAATGGCAGCTCTTTCACTTGAAACTCATGTGCCCCAGTATGCACAGGAGAGCGCGTGGTTTGTGGGTTTCAGTTTGTGGGGGGATTTATTGCTGTTTTAAAAGATAAAATAAAGCTGAGCTGTAACCTGATGTGGCTCCCCTTCTGATCAGAGCTGCTAAAGCTGCACTGATTTGAGGGGAACCCCAAGCTGGTAAGCTGTGACCAAGGGGAACCTCACAGCAAACTTGTTTGCAGCCAGAGAGCTGCAAAAGTGGAACAACATCGAAAGCCAGGCTCTGCCATGTGATGCTGATGACAATCTGAGACCATCCTTTCGCTTTAGGGGTTAATTCCACTTCTCACACTAATCCAGCTGGGAGCAGAATGTTGCTCATTGACTGAAGGGAGTTTGTGGTTGACTATTGTTTCACATGCAATGGTCAATTTGTTCTGAACTTTCAAAACCTTGGAAGAAAATCCATGAACTCCCAAGTCTTCTCCTAGAATGAGCTATTTTAGCAGTGGCTAGACTGGAGGGCAAAGGCTTGCACTCTTTAAAATATTGCTGAGAAATCAGCTGGCTCAGAGAACACTAATAGCAGCCAGAAGAATCTGATGAGATTAGAAGTATCTGCACAAGCACATGTGGCTTGTTAAAAACATTTCTTCATGAGATTGGAATTATTGTGATATTATTTTCTTTTTTTTTTTTTTTCCTTTTTAAGAAATCTGCCAATTATTTATTTATTTATTTATCTTAATTGACTCAATCCTTTCTTTCTGTCTTTCTGGTATTTGTTTACCTGGTATTTGTTTATCCTGGCCAACACTTGGGCCAGGATAGGTCGGTCAGTTTAGAAAAGTGTTATTAGCAAAGCTCTCCAAGTTTGTTCCTAGAGAAAATTCTTCTATCTGATCAATGGTCCTGGGGATTTTTTATTCTCAGTATGATCCTGTCAATCAACAGAAACTACATTTTTCTCAGTTGCCTTTTCCCAGGCTTGCACTTCAATCAGTTGCTTTCCTTAGTCACAGTTGCTGCATTTGAATAAAAGACACAGAAGCAGATGCAGATTCTTGCTCTCTTATATATTATTATTTACGTCCTAAAAGAAGACTGTCCCAACATGCAGCAGATCTCAGGTGAACCAGGGTCTGCCCTGATTTCCATCTCAAAATCATCACCATTTTGCTGAATCTCATTCTGAAATTCTCTTATATATTTGTCTCTATTTTTCATAGAAGAGGGACAAATCACAATCAGCTGATTTCTGTGACATAAAATTGCATCTGTTTTAAAAATATTATGTTTAAAAATGATTTGGCTTATATAAAAAAGAAAATTATCTATAAATGCAATGTGCTTTTTCTAAGATGATTTTCATGTTCTTAAAATCTTCTTAAGATTTCATAATAAAATCTAAAAGTCCCCAGGCTAATTTCCTTTCAATTAACTGCAACAATATTTCCTTAAATATCTTCATTTTTCATACAGTACTCTAAAATAGATAAAATATAATGATGGATATGAGAAATTAGAGAAAAATTGATCAGCTTTCATCTATAGTGCTGGTTCTGTTTAAATTGAAGTCTCACTCTGCATCCTAACTTTGCATTTTACTCATAACTCCATTATAGGCTGATCCAAGATCATGGACAGGTTCAGGCATTCCCTGACCTTTGTTTGGGTTTGAGATCCAAGCTCATGTTTTCAGATCTTTAACTTTCACTCACCTTTGTGCTTCTTGGCTTTATCCATTGCCAGAAGCAGGAAATACTGGAAATCCTACATAGAGAAGTGTTTTGCTAAGATTTTGAGCTCAGTTCTCAAGGCTCAGGATCCATCACCAACGAGATTCTAAAGGGCTCCAGACTCTTTTAGGCAGAATATTTTTGGTGACCTTCCATTGTATTTAGAATTATAAGTAGTAAATATTAATCATACAGGATTGTATATCTACATTGGCAAAGCAGCATTTATGAAAAGAATCTAAGTGACAAGACAGACATTGCAGATTTACAATAACTTTGTTCATAAATTTTTTTGCAAGATGTAAAGAAAGACATAGTGCAGAGAGGGAAGAAGCCAACAATGTGGATTTAATAATCTACATTTCAGAAATGCAGACCAAATGTCTGTGAAGATGTCCATTTCATCCAAACATTTCTTAGATATATATTTCAAAGCTCCCTGCTCAGTCAATCCAACACTTCATTCATATTGGAACCAATATTGATTTTTCTTCTATTAGCAGTGGTATGGGAGTTTTTGAGGACCCCATAGGTTAGTTCCCCTTATTCTCTGTTAGAACTGTTTGAATTGCCAAGAGGTCATTTTACAGCACAGGTAGGACTAAAGAATATCTGTTTAAAGTCTATTCATCAAACCAGGCCTTCTGAGAAACATTTTTTCCTATAGATATCACATAATGATACTGCTTTATCAGATCTAGTGTGGAATATAGAACTACAGGTTACTCCTCTGGTTGCTGCAGGTGAAAAGGCACTGCTAGAGAGAATGACAGTCTATAGAACAAAGAAAATGGACAACTTTGTTTCCTACAAGAAAGTTCAGCTGAATTGCACATAGCATGAATTTTAAATATATATTTATTTTATGTTAACTCCTAAACACCTTTCTCCCTCTCTTGTCACCTCCAAGCTAGCCATGACCATTTCCTCAGTGATAAGCAGCAGGATCCTTGTGGATGGGCACAGGGGACACTGTTTTAGTGTAGCCCTTCCATCTGATGGGATGAAGGCCCCTGTCTGCATCATCTGAGTTTGGCTAAAATTTAGACAGTGGAAGCCACACTTCTGTAAAACCAGAAGCACATGGAAACATTATTTTTTTAAAAAATTAATTGGTGTTTTAAAGAAAAAATGCCCCCTAAGTCTTGTGTCCTCCTTCACATGTATTCTTTTAAGCATCAGGAAATTTGCCTTTGTTTATAAATTTTCTAAATGTATTCATTATTCTTGAATTGTTTTTGATATTAAGAAACATTTTTCCAGTAAGATTTTGCCTCTCTGGTGAATCTTTCATATCTTCATTAATTCTCATGTCTGCAATGAGTTAGTAATTCCAGAGGAGGCAGGAAAGCTGTGAGGTTTATGAGGTTTATACTTGTTGAGAAGTTGAAGGAGGTAATGATTTTATTATTGATTTTTTTTTTTTTTATTTTTTTTTTTTGAGAAAACAGCATTAAAATAATTTTAAAAATTGCGTCTTTTCATCTGGGATACTTTAACCAAGAGTGATAGGCTGTTTAGTCTGGACTGTGAATTTCAGCATAGACATCAGCAAGGCAGCATGTTAAAAATAGCTTTTCCTAGGGGTTTCTCTCAGGTAGTAGACATGTACCCTCTGAGTCACAAATTTCCCATTTCCTGCTTTCAGGAGGGCTGTGCTGGTTTGGACACTGAACTACAACAGCCCACTCAGTGCTCAGCAGTGAAAAGAGGAGTCCTGCTCCCTTTTCTTCCAGCTCATGTGTAGGGAATGCAGAGAGCATTAAGCTGCTTTATTTCCTTGTCCCACATTCCAAACAACACTCGGCCCCAGAAAGGCCCAGAAACCCCATCCAATGTTCTTTTCCAAAGCTTGATATGTCCATTTTTTCAACACATGACATAAAAGCCCGAAGAACTCCATGTAAGCCCTCAGGAGCTCCCCACACAGGACTCAGCAGCCTCTCAGAGACCACCACAGCAATCATCTTATTCCCCTGTTGCCCCAAATCATTGCCTGTCACCATGTACTGGAGAGATGCTAATCCTGAAAACGCTCCCAAGGATGTGTTTGAATGTGGTGTATTTGAGCTGTGCTCATCAGCTAAGCAGCTCTGAATGGTGGCATTGTCACAGCTCAGCGGGTCGAGCCTCTGCTGCCAAGGGGACCCACCACACGCTGGAGGAGCTGAAACTGCTGCACCAGTGATGGTGCAACCATGATGAAAGGTTTGAGGGCCACCTTTCCTCCTGCCTGGCTCCCTGGCTGAGGTGTTAGAGCTCAGCTGGAGCCATGATCCAGCGCTAATGAGCATTTCTAGCTTGCACATGTGAATAGGGACTACTGATGTGTTTAATGTTAAACATGTGCTTGCTTGCCTGCCTGCCTGGAGAGGAGCCTAAAAGCCATGACAGAAAAGCCTATATTAATGAAGGGAATTATTATTCTCTTCCCTTTGAAATCTGGTGGCAGAATTCCCAGTGGGGGAATTCCCAATAGGAATTCCCAGTAAAGCCAAAGGTGGCACAAGCATGAAGATGTTTCCAGTGCAGGGAGAACAGAGAGCACTCAGGGAGAAAAGGAGGCAGAGGTGCTATAAAGCTTCTTAGTGCAGAAGAAGGACACCAGGTGGTAACTGCAGGGACATGAGCAGTGCTGCCAGGCTCTGTTCTGGTCCCATGGGGGTTCAGAGTGGAGCAGGGACCAGGCAGTGCAATGCCAAGACATGTTCCACTCTATCTCCAGCCACACTCCCTGTGCTGGTATCCCACAGCACAACGATGCCTCCATTGTGTCTGCCTCACTCTTATTATGAAGTGGCTTGTCTAAAGAAAACTAAGAAGGGTGGGGGAATTTATTATTTTTTTATGTATACATGGAGTAAAAACAATCTAAATATGCTTTAATGGTTCTCAACATGATACTGTCAATTCTCACCACAGGGTGGAATTTGTTGGTGGAAATTAAATTAAATTAAATTAAAACAGAAAAGCTTGGCTATTGCTAATGGGTACTACTGGGAGCCCTAAAAGCAGTTTGCAGTGTAAAACCATTACAGGAGTGAACATCCTTTAATTCCCAGAATTGCTTGGGTTTCACAGGGTCATTTTAGCCTATTCTGCTGCACTGCTGAGAAGTTGCTCTTTCCCTGTCTCTCTAGATCTATAAACTCTGAAGAATTTGGGAAATGGCTACGGGCACCAAATTAGTCTTTTTCACTCCTTTTTTTTCCCCTCCTTCATTAAATTAACTACTTTCATTTGGAAATAAGCAATAAGTAAGTAGAATTTGCAAACAGCAGATTTCTCTACTCTTTCATTAAGAAAGTTTTTAAGTGCTTTCAGGAAATGAGAGGTTATCCCCAGCTTTGTGAGTAAACCATGGTGTAAAATACAAGTGGGATTCTGATTAAATTATTGAAGCAGAAAGATTGCAGCTTTTTTTAAGGAGCATGCTTCAGAGTAAATGAACAGAATATTCCAGATACTGCAACAGGGTCTTCAGCTCTAGTTTCTGGTTTGGGTTTTTGGGGTCTGTGTTTGTTTTTTGGTTTTAAATTACCTATTCTACAATATAAAAACTCTATATAAATATACATATATATTCAGAGTATTTATCTACATTATTTATTTCAATAATGCTGTGAAGTTTGTTGGGCTAGAAAGCGGCATAAAGAGGAAAACTTACACTTTTGAAAGGGCACTATTATTTCTGTGTCTTTGATTTGGTTCCCACTGGAATAAACAAGAACCACACCATTAGTTGTGTGGAAGCAGGATCTCAACTTCACAGACCCGAAAGTTTGGCAGTCCCTTGGAGGACAAGGTAATTGGCTGTGCAGCAATCCGAGCCTTGCAGTGGGCACAGCGCGTTTTGAAGGCGTTCAGAGCCGTCCTTGGGCGAGGGCGTGATGCTTGCAAAGGACCCCAGTGAATCCCCCGCTGTTTTAAAACGAGATTAAGCCATCATGGGATGTGGACTGGCTAACCCCAAACCAGACACATTCGCCTGCAGCGCAGCCGCTAAATTGGTCTGACATCAGGAACCGCAGTGAAGGAGCTTGGCCTCAGAAGTGAGTCAAAGCAGCATCTTTGTCACCAGTCATTTTCTATTTATAATGACACAGATCTATTTTATAATCACGGGGAGGCACAACAGGAGTGTGCTTTGTTCTGCCTAAATCGCATTTCTCGTGCGGGTGCGTTTAAACACAGCCCTTGGCCCCTTGCCCCACACCACACACACCCAGGGCGGGCAGCTCTGGCACAACAATGCACACCCTGTCGTGCTTGAATGAGCAAAGCCTCCAGTGCTGGAGCAATAAACTCCTTCTAAATGGCTTAAAAATGTTCCCTTAAGTGCACCGAGCTGCCCTGCTGCTGCCTCACTTCTCATTTCCAATGCTGTTCTGTTTCTAAGCCTTGTGTTTCAAAGAAACCAGGAGTGTGTTTTGTTGTTTAGTGGTGGAAATTGCTGGACATTAATAACTGTAAGAATTTGGGGTGAAAAACTCCACTCCCCAGCCCAGCCCTCTTTCCTGGTGCAAACCTGACAGCTTTTACTCCTGTGTTTTCACAGGCTATGAACAAATTCCCAATAGCTGCTTGGTTTGGTTCCTGGAGAATGGGGTCCTCATCTGTGCAAACTCTCACAGCTATGATGGTAACCCCTCTTTGCTTCCTTTTGTCTTTTTCTTTTTCTTTTTCTTTTTCTTTTTCTTTTTCTTTTTCTTTTTCTTTT